>NC_058133.1:337214549-337270056 GCF_016433145.1 Gracilinanus agilis | reverse complement strand
CAATGGTATGGCTGGATCAAAGGGCAGGCATTCTTTTATAGCCCTTTGAGCATGATTCCAAATTGCCAGCCAGAATGGCTGGATCAGTTCACAGCTCCACCAGCAATGCATCAATGTCCCAATTTTGCCACATCCCCTCCAGCATTCATTACTCTCCCCTTCTTTCATTTTAGCCAATCTGCTAGGTGTGAGGTGATACCTCAGAGTTGTTTTGATTTGCATTTCTCTAATTATTAGAGATCTGGAACACTTTCTCATGTGCTTATTGATACTTTTGATTTCTTTACCTGAAAATTGCCTATTCATGTCTCTTGCCCATTTATCAATTGGGGAATGGCTTGATGTTTTATACAATTGCTTTAACTCCTTGTATATTTGAGTGATTAGACCCCTGTCAGAGTTTTTCGTTATAAAGATTTTTTCCCAATTTGTTGTTTCCCTTCTGATTTTGACTATATTGTTTTTGTTTGTACAAAAACTTTTTAGTTTAAAATAGTCAAAGCCATTTAATTTACATTTTGTAATTTTCTCTAACTCTTGCTTGGTTTTAAAGTCTTTCCTTTCCCATAGATCTGACAAGTATACTAGTCTGTGTTCACTTAACATGTTTATAGTTTCCCTCTTTATATTCAAGTCGTTCACCCATTCTGAATTTATCTTGGTGTAGGGTGTGAGATGTTGATCTAGACCTAATCTCTCCCATATTGTTTTCCAAATTTCCCAGCAGTTTTTGTCAAATAGTGGATTCATGTCCCAAAGGTTGGGCTCTTTGGGTTTATCATACACTGTCTTGCTGATGTCATTTATCCCCAGTCTATTCCATTGATCCTCCTCTCTATCTCTTAGCCAGTACCATATTGTTTTGATGACTGCTGCTTTATAGTATAGTTTAATATCTGGTACTGCCAGGCCCCCTTCCTTCACATTTTTTCCCATTATTTCCCTTGATATTCTTGATCTTTTGTTATTCCAAATGAAATTTGTTATAGTTTTTTCTAATTCAGTAAAGAAGTTTTTTGGTAGCTTGATAGGTATGGCACTAAATAGGTAAATTAATTTGGGTAGAATTGTCATTTTTATTATGTTAGCTCGTCCTACCCATGAGCAATCAATGGCTTTCCAATTGTTTAGATCCAGTTTTATTTGTTTGGAAAGTGTTTTATAGTTGTTTTCATATAATTGCTGTGTTTGTTTTGGTAGGTATATTCCTAGGTATTTTATATTGTCTAGGGTGATTTTGAATGGTGTTTCTCTTTCTACTTCTTGCTGCTCTAGTGTGTTGGAAATGTATAGAAATGCTGATGATTTATGTGCATTTATTTTGTATCCTGCCACTTTGCTAAAGTTGTTGATTATTTCTACAAGCTTCTTAGTTGATTCTCTAGGATTTTTTAAGTAGACCATCATATCATCTGCAAAGAGTGATAGCTTAGTCTCCTCTTTGCCACTTTGATACCTTCAATTTCTTTTTCTTCTCTAATTGCTAAACATAATTTTTAATACTCATTTTCTGACATTTTGTAATTTATATTCTCTTCCTCCCTCCCACCCCTTTCCCCTTTCTAAGTTGGCAGGTAATATGATATTGGTTGTACATGTGCTGTCATTCAATAAATATGCCCATGTTCATCATATTGTGAGGAAGATCTATACGTATTACATTAGACAAAAATGAAATATATATATATATGAAATATATACATACAATAGATTCATGAATGATATAAAGGGAAAAATCATATGCTTCAATCTGCATTCAGACTCCACGAGTTCTCTGGCAGTGGATAGTCTTTTTTTTTTTTATCATGAGTTTCTTTGAGTTGTTATTCACACTTGATCATTGTACTTTATTGCTGGTACTATGTACATTTCCCTCGTTCTGCTCACTTCACATTGTATCACTTCATATAAGTTTTTATGATTATATTGTTCATCATTTCTCATTGCACAATAGTATAATATTACATTACAATTGTATTCCACAACTTGTTCAGCTACTCCCGAGTTGATGGAAATAATATTTTTCTGACATTTTGTGATCCATGGTTTTTTCCCCTCTCTCCCTCCCAATCCTCCCTCTTCCCTGAGATGGCAGATGTGACACAGGTCGTACATGTACTAACATGCAATAATTCCATGACCATTATTATGTTGTGAAAGATAATGCATATGGCTTATACTAGAGAAAAAAAACCCATGGAAGAAATAAAATGAAAAATGATATGATTCAGTGTGCACTCAGAATTGATCAGTTCTTTTTATGGTGGTAGATATATTTTTTCATCTTGAGTCCCTTGGAGGAGTCCTGGAACCTTGCATTGTGTTAGTCATTCATATTCATAATAGAGGATAAGCTTTGGAATAATGTTAATCACCACAAATTCAGAACTATCAGTTATAACCAAGTAAAGGCTGATATTACTCTCCTCATGTCACAACTTTGTACTAGTTAGTTTAAGAGTATATTCTGAAGAGAAAGCAAGAGAGAAACAGAGACAGAGAAAGACAAAGAAACAAATATATAGAAAGACAGAGATTGAGAGATAGACAGTAAGAGTTACAGAGAAAGAGAAAGAAGCATTATAAAGGAGACAAATACATCTATAAGCATATACATAATAAATATGTAGGAGAAATACAAATCCATACAAAGTCGCTGAATTCAAGCTACTTTGGAAGGTAGGGCACAAGCAATTGGATGCATTAGGAAAGGTTACTGCAAAAGATGTTGCCTGAGCTGTGTGCTAAAGGTAATGCTATACATCATGACTAGAGAGTACATTTCAGGCGTCTTCAATAGTAAATGCAAAAGCAAAGTGACTGGGCATGGCATTTTGTATGTAAGGAGTCACAAAAAGATTAGATTGTCCATTGCAGTTCATACAATTTGTAAAGGAACATAAAATATGGCTGGAAAAATACAATAGGACCAAGTTGTGACAATCTTTAAAAGGTAAACAGTGTATATTTTATACAAGAAGCAATAGGAAGTAACTAGAATTTAGTATGTTCATTGGAAGAACAAATACTGAAGCTGAAACTTAAATACTTAGACCATTTAATGAGAAGTTGGGATGCATTTAAAAAAGGCCCTAATGTTAGGAAAAATTGAAGACAAAAGAAGACTGGGATCAGAGAGAATGAACATAAGCCTGGACATAATTTAGGAGATATTGGAGTATAAAAGGACCTGGAATACTATGGTCAATGGAGTGACAAAGAGCTGAACAGAATCAAATGAACAGACAAAAGTTATTGAGAAAAGAAAAGATATAATCAGATACCTTCATTAGCAGTATAGAGGGTGGGTTGAATTGAAGCAGGGAGATCCATTAAAAAAGATTACAGTAATCTAGGGGAGAAGTGATGTGGATATGAATTTAGATATTAACTTTATGAATACAGAGAAGAGGTTAGATGGAAAGAATGTTGTAGTGGTAGAAATAGTGAGATATAACAATAAGTTGGAATAAGACAGAGTAAGAAGTAGAGGATAATGTCAAGGTTCAGAAACTTGGAAACTGGAAGAATAGGGAACTTTTTTAAGGAAGGTGTATTTGATGGGAAGGATGATGAATTATTTTTTGAAGCTGGCTTAGGGACATAGTTTGAAAAGTCCAGTAATAATTGGTAGTCTGTGACTAAATTTCATGGAAGAAACCAGCTCAATGGAATATAGATGTTGAAGTAGTAAGCAAAGAGATGACAGCTAAACCTATGAAAGCTAATAAAGTCACTAAAAGAATGTAGAAAGAGAAGAGAGTAGGGACTGAAGAAAGACCTTTGAGTTCCATTCATTCAGAGGCCATGATCAGCATGATCAATGAGCAAAAGTTACTAAGGAGTACATAGTGAAAAGGAGAACCAGAGGAGATTAATGTGACAAAGCCCAAAGAGAAGAAATTATTAATGAGAGAGGAGTTGACAGGGTTATTTGCAATAGATAGGTCCAAAGGAATGAGAAATGAGAAAAGATCATCTGACTTAGCAGTTAAAAGATCAATGATAACTTTGGGGAAATTGTTTTTATTGAGTAATGAAGTCAGAAGCTAAATTTTAAAATATTGTTATTAAGCAATGGAGACAAAGTATAGATTGATGCTTTTGTTGTTTTTATGAGTTTAGCTAGGTAAGGGAGAAGAAGTACATGACAATCCACTAAAGGGATGACAATATGTAGAATACTTTTTTAAAATTTCATTTTTAAAGATAAGGAAAACTTGGCAATGTGTGAAGACTGTAGGGAAATAATCAGTAGATATGGAAAGGATAAAGATTCCAGAAAGAGAAGATTACAGAATCAATTTGCCATAAAAGCAAGGAATCAAGGACACATGTCAGCCTTGGCAAAAAGAAGAGCTACCTCTTTGTTAGAGACTGAGGAAAATAATAGAAATGAGAAGATTTGAAGAGGAATCTCATTGAATGACCTCAATTTTTCAGTAAAATAAGAATTGACATCTTCATGTGAGAGAGAAAGAAGGACAATTGTGACAGACTTAAATGAGAAGAGGTTTGATAAAGCTCTTATGGGAAATGAGATGAGAAATAAATTAGAGAAGAGTAAAAGAATTCTTTCCTGCTGCAGAGAGGGACCTATTGAAATTGGGTAATAGACAAAGGAAGGTGACCCAAAAAGTGAGATAGTGTAACAGAAAAATCAATAGATGGAACTAGAGAAATATGTACAACTAAACAACAGGAAGACTTGGAAGGTGGTTGATGGTCAGGATGGTAATTATGTTTGAGTATCTAAATTGTTGGCTTGTTTATCCAGGTATATTAGAGCATCAGAAAAAAGAATGTGGGTGAGGCATGGAGTGGCAGATTTAGACTTAATTAGGAAAATATTTCCAAATATTTTAGAGCTTTCCCAAAAACAAAGAACTGTTTTAAGGGTATTAGGTTCCCCCTAATTAGAAGTCCTTCTTCAATGTTAAATAACCTCTTTGGGGGGATGTTTTAGAGGGTAATAAGGAATAAATATGGAATGGACTACATTAGGGATATAAAAATTAGAAAGGGGATGCATAATGACTTAAGCAACCATAAATTATCATTACTTGCATTTTATTTTATATTTTATTTTGTTTAATATTTTTAAATTACATTTTTATTTTGGTTTAGTCCTGTACTTCAGCTCCAGCTTATCAACTTCATGACCTCTGAAGATTTTTCTATTCTTGATTAGCTATGTGGTTGGTAAAGAATAGAATAAAGATCCCTAAAAAATCAATAGCATAGACTAATTTGCTGATTCTAAATAGTATTAATACAAAATTCTATACATAGATTCAAAGAACCAAACTCAAAAGGACAATATGAGAGAGGCAAGAATAGACAACAGTGAAACTGAAAACCTTTCCAGACAAAATTTGGGCAACTTTTGTTTGAAAATCCCAAATAATGAGAACATCACAGTCTCTCAAGCTCTTTGCGCAGAGAAATATTTAAACTATATTTGGGCATTATTCATCCCCAGAGAGTTAGTTGGTAGCTCAGATCATTATTATATGTGCATGTGTCCCGCACCCCACATATAAATAATGTTTCTGAATTTTTACTGCAGTTTTAATCATTAAAATCTTAAAATTAAAGTGTGATTTGTGGGCTAGTTTGCAATATATATATATATATATATATATATATATGACAATATACATATGTATATATAAACAGTGTAGATATGTATATGTAGACATACATGTATGCATGCATACTATTAGACTCATTGCTCATTAATCTCCTTGCTAAATCATGTGTGATTTACATTAAAGATGTGTCAACACAGATAAGCCTATTAATTAAAAATCTTTGATGTTTAGAAATAAGGAGCGCCTTTAATGATGGAATGGAAGAATTAGGGTGTTTTCCTAAAACAGAAAAGTGAATATTCTAGATACATAACTGTTTGAAGGATGGAGAATAGAAAAACGAATAAATGCCTAGCCTTTACTTTTGCCACCTTTCACAGGATTCTTTCAAAATGCCATACTACTCTTAATCTACCAAGTTATGTTAATTACCTAGAAAAATAAGCTATAGAGTGATCAATGTGTCAATAGCTAAATGAAAAATATAGAAAAATGAATCAAAGCAGGATGTGTTCTGCTTTATAGGAAAGCAAATAGGCATGCATTTTTATCCAAACTCCCCCTAAAATAGGATAATTTTCCCTGATTGTGATTCATTTCTTCATTCTCATATTCTATAAACATTGATTGTCTAATTACTAATTCTTCACATCTATGTATTGGATGGTGCTTTAATTCTAGTCACCTGAAAACTAAACAGTGTGATGTGATACAGATGCATTTATTAAGAATAAAAAATAAAAATTTAAAATTGGATTCCAAAGACTTATCAGCTGAATATTTAATATAAATTTTTGTTTGTTTCACCTTATCCATTTCTTCACTATAATTTTGAATACCAGAAGAAGTAGTTGAAATTAATATACTATTTAATAAGTTTATTCTTAATTCAGTATTAACATTTCTGCATTTTAATTTTTTTAACTTTACAATGGTTCTAAGGCAGAAGCATGGTAAGGGTCAGGAAATGGGGGTTAAATGACTTTCCCTTGGACACACAGCTAAGAAGTGTCTAAGGCCAGATATGAACCAAGCATCTTCTATCTCTAGGCTTAAACTATCCCCTTGAGCCACCAAGCCACATCTTAGTTTTGTCTTTTTTTTTTAAATGTTTTTCCATGATTACATGATTCATGTTCTTTCTCTCTCCTCTCCCCTCCCCACCTTCCAGAGCTGACAAGCAATTCCACTGGGTTATACATGTATCATGGTTCAAAACCTATTTCTATGTTATTCATATTTGCAGTAAAGTGATCTTCTAACATCAAAACCCCAATCATATCCCCATCAAAAGACATGATCAATCATATGTTTTGTTTTGTTTTTTTCCCTGTGTTTCTGCTTCCACAGTTCTTTCTCTGGATGTGAATAGGTTTCTTTCCCATAAGTCCCTCATAACTGTTCTGGGTCATTGCATTGCTGCTAGTAGAGAAATCCATTAGGTTTGATTGTACCACAGTGTATTGGTCTCTGTGTACAATGTTCTTCTGGCTCTGCTCCTTTCACTCTGCATCAATTCCTGGAGGTCTTTCCAGTTCACATGGAATTCCTCCAGTTCATTTTTCCTTTCAGCACAATAGTATTCCATCACCATCAGATACCACAATTTGTTCAGTCAGTCATCCCCCAATCTGATTTTTTTAAGTCCAAGTGATTTTATTTCTCATCATTCTTGTGGCTGTACAAAAATGGCGGGACAGGTCTTTCTTTATAGGGAAGCAACAAAAATAAAGCGGGTTAGGGGACATCTCATTTATGTCTGAAATGATTTTACAAACTGTTTCCATGATTGTAGATAAATAACTCTTCTCTCTCCCCAACCCCTTTCTGAGGACTAGTGTGTGTGTGTGTGTGGGGGGGGGGTATCTTCCATTCCCCTACTGACACTTGAGGAAGTCCTTCACATCCTCCAGAAAGTTGATGTGTTCCTGGTGCTCCAAGGCTTTGCTGACAGGGTCCAGTCCAGGGAATCTGTGTTGAGGATGTAATTTTTATCCTTCCATTCAGTGTTGGGCGCTGAAAGCTAACTTCCCTGATGGAGAAAATGTAGCTCTCATCCTCCTCTTCTTGAGGTCGTCCTTCACAACTTCCACCACAAAGTTAAGAGTTGCCCTAAGTTCAGGCTCCTCCTGCTCTTGGGCCTTCTGTCCCTTTGCCAGCTCATCAGTGATGGTCGGTAGGATGTTGTTGTTGATGTTGAAGGTGACCTTGATTCTCTCCCTGGCCAGTCTCCAGGCCAGCTTGGCTTCCCTGCCCTGCACCCCCAGTTCCCAGTCTCCAGACATCTTGGGGAGGGATTTGTGTTCCTGGATTTTCCTTTCCTCTTTGATTTCATCCATCAGGAACTCTGCAAAGACCTTGTCCCACTCGGTGTGCCCCACCCCCAACCCTGCAACTGTAAGAACACAGACTCTGCACCCGCTGGCTGCAGCATGACTGCAGGAAGTAGGTAGAGTGGGGACCCCAGGGTGCCCGCACACCTGCGATTCCTCCTCCCAGGAGGCCCTCAAAGGCATGGCTGTGGCCATAGTGGGAGGCAGGGCCCGGAGGGCTGTGTGGAGCAAGGCCCAGGTTGTCGGACTCAACAGCAGCAGGGAGAGCCATGATTGAGATACATGAAGTGGGAGGGAAAGACGTCTGATTTTTATTTTCAGGAAAATAACCACGTGACACCTCAAATGTCCTTGTTAATATAGAAAATAAGATAATATTTTTTGTTAAATATAGAATTAACCTCTTTTGTACATAGGTACATATGTATCTCTAGAATCAGTGGAGATATTCAAATTAATGAGCATTTCAATATATTGTACCCCTTTGTTTAAAATTCATTTCATTAATATGCTTTGATTGTTTGCTCAAGGAAGGCTAGAGACTATATATTTCTTCATGACTGAGAGCAATTTTTTTCTTTCCTTGGAGGGAGACTTAAATTTTCTTTAGTGTTTATTTTAGAGTAAGATGCTTGCTTAAATGAATATGCTTTAGTGAATGAAAAAATTATTTCACATAATTTTCTAAGTAAAATTTACTTTGTTATAAATTCTGCTAATATCAATTGTAAAGAGACCTCTAAAATCTCAGCAAAGTTAGTCCCTTACTCTATCTACACAGTGACAAGGGAAGAAGCTTGGATGATAGATATTTATTACACTTATTTTAATAAATTTTTATTCATAAATATCAACAAAGAAAAAGTAAATTTTCACCTGAATGAAGAGTAAAGATAAGCAAGTAAATAGTTAAGAGTATGTGTGTCTACATGTGCATGTATCAAGTATAAAAATATTTATAAACATATAGAAAACAAGATTTAAACTTTAGTGTCCTAGCTGAAATTATCCAGCACAGTATTTTCCCCCTCTTAGAATGTTATTTTGGTATGAAATTCAGATTTGTTCAGAGTAAACCCAAATATCGCTCATGCTGTTCATGGCTAGGTCACAGCTTCTTTTAAGAAATTCACTTCATGAGAAATGATATCTTAATAAACTTTACATTTAACTTTTGTTCTAAAACAAATTAGGGTCTTCATCTTAACAGTCCAAGTACTTTTCTTAGCCTTGCCACTGTTTTAGCTATTTCAGGGGGAAGTCCCCCTAACTAAGTTTCTTATCCAACTTTTATCAGCTTTTCTTTTTCTTTCCATTTTGTTTTGTTGGTCCTATGTGATTTTACTTTAGAGTGGAAGTAGAAATAAAACTAAAACTTTGCATTTATTTAAACACCAACATTTATTTAAGCATCAACAAAGGGGTTGGTGGTAAATGATTTAGAAGCCCAATTTTCACTGGAGAGCTCAATGAAATATGACTCCATAAACTATCTTCCCAAAAGGAAAGCAATTAGAAGGAAAAGAAGACTAATGAAAAAGAAGAGTGAGGCATCACAAACAAGTGCCTGTATTGTTGATTATTCAGGAAACTTTTCCCAAATCTGTGGTTCGAAAGGGACTTCTATCTTGTCACACTTGAAGACTTTCCAGGTCAAGGCCCTTATTTTAAAAGAATATTATAAATATAAATTAATCTATGACAAACCAGTAGGTGTTTTGAGCAACTGCCACTCACAGATTAAACTCACTAAGAAGGATAGGGTATCAGAGCCTGAGTAAATCTGATAACCCTTTCACTAAAGGAATGACAGTTGGAAGTACTTGTCTCTGTCACAAACCAGGAAATAACACAAAGATTAACTACTCACACGCTATGGGTTCTTTGAGGTGAAAGGAAACAAACAAGAAGGAAAACAAAATAGTTTAATGTATAAAAAGGGTAAGGAGAATGAGAGGTATTTCTATAAATAGGATTAGCTAACTGACAAGAAATTAAGTCCTAAGAGAGAGTTTCTCTGTCAACCCAACTTCAGTCAGGCTGACAGCCTTAACTGGAGACTAGAGGGAGAGAGCTGGGTGTTGGGATTCTCACAAGTGGTCTGTCCAGGTTGCTTCATTGATGGCTTCAGGATAACAGGAACCAACTTCTTGCACAGCCAATAATCCAAGAGATACCAGGTAGGAAAGAATGCCTGCAAACTGTCCACCAGAAACAGACACTCCCACCACCAAGGGTTGCTGAGAGATGTCTTCAAGCTTCTCCAATCCCAAAGATCCCAAGCTCACGGAGTCACTGCTGGCTGAACATTTGTTCCAAAAACCCTCTCACATCAGCAATGACAATTCACTCCTCCCCCAGTTGCATTCCAATACAGAATGCTTAAAGCTAACAGCCAAGCTCTTATAAATTTCTATTCTGTTCCCTAAATTACTTCATTACACCTGGCATAGGAATTATTCTCTATTAACTCATTTTAAAGCCAGACACAGCCAACCCCCAATCTGCCTTCCACGACCACAAACCCTGGCCTCAGTTGCCTCACATTTCAAATGAAAGCTTGAATTAAATGGACTTTGTTTAGTATTCAAACCTTTCACCACCTTGTCCTCTCCTATCTTTCCAATCTTCTTGCACTCATTTCCTTTCTCTCCCTGCCCTAATTCATCTTTCCTTGCCACACTCTTCTCTGCCCTCTGACATGGGACACTGAACTCTTTTCTGTCATCTCAACAAGAAGTTCCATCTTTTGTCTCCAGACTTTTTCACAGACTGTTCCCCATGTCTGGAATTCCCTCTCTCCTCATGTTCACTACCCGATTTCCCTATTTTCCTTTAAGTTTCAGCCAAAATTCTACTCTCTATGGAAAACCTTTCCTCATGCACCTTAATGCTAGTCCATTTCCTCTGTTTAATGTCTACAATTTATCCTCATGTTTTTACATGCTTGGTGTCATACTGCCTCTCCCATTAGACTGTGAGATTTTTTTTTGATAACAGGGATTTTTTCCTTTCTTTGAATCACCTAGTATAGGTCTTGCCTGGCACATAGAATGTGCTTAATAAATGCTATTTGACTGACTGAGGGATTGTACTGAGTACTTTGTTTCATTCATCAGGTTTAGGGAAAGGTGTTTTTCCCCCCTAATATCAAATCCTTGACTCCACATTGATTCACTTTTGTAACACATGTGGCCTATCTTGGAAACAGAACCAATGAATTCTTTGCTAAAACTCTTATACTTCCACAGGAGTCAAGAACAGTGTCATCTATCCTGTACACACTTAATAAATATTAAATACCAGGACTAATTAGAAATGTAGAGACATGTGCTTCTAATTACAATTGAGGATACAATTGAAAAGGAGAAGGTTTAAGTTAATTAAATAGTGAGAACATTTTTCCAAGATTGGAGACATCTGACAGTGAATTCAAAGTCCAAGGCATATTGTGAAATTTCTTGATATTTTAGAGATTAAGTTAAAGAAAATACAACATAATAGAAGCATCTTTGCCATGGAAAGATCTGGATAGCACCCTAGAGGCATATGTTTCCTACTTTTAGCTTCCTCTATTAACCTATTTCTGATTTAAAAGCTTAAATGTCAAAAGATGATACATAAAATCCACTGTTACTTTTTAAAGTATTTTTTCAAGTGCCATTTGCTGCAAGGCTTCTGAGTATATCAACATAATTAAAAGATATATAAATAATTAAAATGAGGTAAAATCATTAAAACAAAACATTTTCAAGCATGATGAAGCAAAAGTCTCACTAAGGCGATATGGAAGATTCTCAGAGAAACAGCATACCAGCCTCCTCAAGGGTACAGGGTTAATTAGATCTGCAGTGAACTGGTGACCAGTATTGTAAATGCTGATAAACAACCTCCTGTGAGCCTTTGTACTGCAAGCAGCCTTCCTTGCAGTGCTGAATGCTACAGCCCTCCCGCTTATCGTAAGGAAGAAACCCAAAATGATTTTGAGTTCCCACAAATCCAATGGATGAATTCATTCTGCCATATGTACTTCTGCCAAATGAATATCTGCTCCGGTTAATAAGGCCTTGATCAAAACCTTGTGACTCTCCAACTGGAACAGGAAAAGTTGGAAGACATTTTCAGGACAAGAGTTGAACATGAGAAACTGGCAAAAGAATAAATAGAATTAGCATCATATTACCATGTTGTATGGAGGTGAGTTATGGAACACACATTTTTAGTTATCAATACTGAGCATTTTTCATTTTTAAAAATATTTTTCTACAACTGCATATAAAACATTTTAATCTTAAAAACATTTTTTACGTAAATTCTCCTCCTCTCATCTTCCTTTTCCAATCCCTTCACCAAGAGAGCAAGCAATATGATATAGATTTTACATGTGGAAGAAGGGAAAACATTTTTCCATATTAGTCGTTTTGTGGAAGATAATTAGAACAACAACAAAAACAAAGAAAGCAAGTGAAAGACATGTTTCAATCTGTATTCAGTTGTTTCTCTGGAAGTGGAAGGCATTTTTCATCATGAAGTCTTTGGAGATTTTCTTGGATCAGTGTGAGGCTAAGTCATTCACAACTTGTTCATACCATAGTGCTGCTACTCTGTACCATGTTCTCCTGGTTCTGTTCACTTCACTTTACATTAGTTCATACACTTGGTTCTTGGTTTTTCTAAAATCATCCTTTTTATCATTTCTTTTAGCATATTAATATCCCATCACAATCATATACCCCAACTTGTTCAATCATTTCAACCATAGATGGACATCCCCTTGATATCCAATTCTGATGCTACCACAAAAAGAACTGGTATAAGATATATTTTTGTACAAATAGGTCCTTTTCTCTTTTTTGTAATTTCTCTGGGATATAAACTCAGGAGTGGCAGTAATGGATCAAAAGTTATGCAGTTTTAAAGCCTTAGAGCAGGGGTCTGCAACGTATAGCTCTTGAACCATATCTGGCTCTTTTGAGAGATAGATATGGCTCTTTCTGCAGGAGCTATAAATTCAATTTTTTTTTTTCAGGCACTGTTACAGGAGCGGCACTGTGAGCACTGTATGGCTCTCATGAAATCACATTTTTAAAAATGTGGCGTTTATGGCTCTCACGGCCAAAAAGGTTGCAGACCCCTGCCTTAGAGCATAGTTGCAAACAACTTTGCAGACTGGTTGGATCAGTTCACAAGTCCACCAACAGTGTATTAGTGTCCCAATTTTCCCATATCCCCCTTTAGCATTTATCATTTTTCTTTTCTGTCGTATTAGCCAATCTAGTAGTTGTAAGGTGTACCTCAGAGCTGTTATAATTTGAATTTTTTTTAATGAAGAGAAATGTATAGCACTTTTTCATGTGACTATAGAAAGCCTTGATTTTTATAAAATGGAATTCTTTATTCCTATTTTAATTTAATAGGAGACCTAGAGGTCCTCTTACCATAGAGATGTGTAGGCATAAATCAGCCCACAGTGACAGGAAGTAGAAACCAAAGAGACAGGAAGTGAGGTTAAAATAAAAGATATAAAAGGGGCCAGAGTGAGTTGCTGAGGTTCGGTTCCTAGGAGTTAGGTGCTAGCAGTTAGAGGGCATTTGGGAACTGGTTGGTTGGGAGTTGCTGAGGAGAGAACTTGACATGCTTGATGGGCAGATCTTAGGTGAAAACAGCAGATTGGGTTTGGTCTTGAATTGGGTTGGAATTTTGTTATTGATTATTTGGACTTTTCTCAATATTAGGTAGTTATAGTTAATATTAGGCAGTTATAAGTAGTTATAGGCAAAAAAATAGTTATAGGTAGTTAGAGCTTTTAGTTTTATAGTTATAATTTTAGGAGTTAGGCAATATCTCTATCTCCTATATTTCCTATATACCTCTTTTCCTATATTAAAATTTGTTAAAAGCTGTGTTCTTATTTTTTCAAACTCCTAATTTAACTCTTACATTTTTCTTTGTCTAAAAACTACCTGTCTGTATCCTTTGACCATTTATCAATTGGGGAATAACTTTTAGTCTTATAAATTTGACTCAGAGTCAGCTAGATGGGCTCAGTGGATAGAAAGCCAGGCAGGATATGGAAGGTAGATTAAAATTTGACTTAATATACTTCCTAGTTGGGCAAGTCACTTAACTCCAATTGCCTAACCCTTACCAATCTTCTGTCTTTGAACTTAGTGTCAGTTCAAAGATAGAAGGTAAGGGTTTAAAGTAATAATAATAATAAATTTAACTCAGTTCCCTGTAAATTTGAGAAAGGAGGCCTTTATCAGAGATATTTGCTATAAATATATATTTTTCTTTAACTTTATGATATTCTAATCTTACTTATATTGGTTTTATTTGTGTAAAACATTTAAATTTAATATAATAAAATTATCCATTTTACATCCTATAGTGGTCTCAGTCTCTTGTTTGGCCACAAATTCTTCCCTTATCCATAGATTTGACAGATAAATTATTCAAAGCTTACCTAATTTGCTTATGCTAGTATCCTTTATTTCTAAATCATGTATATACATTTTGATTTTATCTTAGTATAAGGTGTGAGATGTTTTTTTTTTTACATTTTTCTTTTCTTTTTCTTTTATATTTTCTTTTACATTTTCCCAGCAATTTTTCTCAAATAGTGCATTCTTGTCCTAATATCTTGGATCTTTGGGCTTATCAAACATTTCATTACTATAGAAATTTGCTACTGTGTATTGTGTAGCTAGTCTATTCCACTAATATCCCGCTCTATTTCTTAGTCAGTGCCATATTGTTTTGATGATTACTGCTTTGTACTGCTAGGCTGCCTTCCTTCTCATTTTTTTTCATTGATTTCCTTGATATTCTTGATCTTTGTTCTTCCAGATGAATTTTGTGATATTTTTCTAGCTCTATAAAATAATTTTCAGTGATTTCATTTGTGTGACACTGAATTAGTAGATTAATTTAGGCAAGGCTGTCATTTTTTAGTTTTATTTTATTGGCTTGGCCAATTGATGAGCAATTAATATTGTTCCAATTGTTTAGCTATAACTTTATTTGTGCTAAAGGACTTTTGTATTTCTCATTGTAATGCACACACAGATATCCTCATATTTATGCATACACACATATATGTATACAATATAACTTTGATATGCTTTCTTTATAATACAATTGTGCACATATGTTGCACTTATTTATACATATATGTCATCCCACAAGAATTGAATTACATCAGAAGAAAATCTTTGAAGACACTGACACAGGATTTCTAATGGAAGTCTATGTTTTGGGCAGCATGAATTTTATATGGTTGGGATTGTTTCTTTTTAGAGTAAGCATTGTGTCTCTTTTATTTTTCCTATGATGTGTAAATCTAAGCTTGCTAAATAATAAACGATCCCAACTACCTAAGGAAATCATTCAGATTTTAAGTTGTTCTCATAAAACCGATAGTACTTCATTTGAACATCCTGTCAATTAGTAATCTATCAAAGAATATTCAAGAGTACAAATTAGAAATTTTGAAGAGGAAGTCTTAGGTAAACTCTTCATATTTGAAAGCATCTTATCTCCTTCACAGGTGTTCACACTGAGTAGTTATTACTAGTATTCAAGAACCATCATTTGGATTTGACTATATTACTAATAAATAGTTTCAAATATATTGTGATTTTTGAATTTGAGTCTCAAGAGAGGGATTATAAAATCAATTATATTCTTTTATGCTATAATATTTTATAATGTTATAATTTTCTTGGCATATATGAAAAAGTATTAATCATTTTATATATGCCTACATTTAAACATAGTTTTATTTTTTTTCTTTTCTATTTACATAAGCAGCATAGTGTGGTGGATGGAGAGCCAGCCTGAGAAGCAGGAAGTCACCTCAAATCCTGCCATTTTCAAATATCAGTTGTATGACATTGGGAAAGTTTCTCAATTTTCTAGGCAACTTTTTGAGATTTAAAATTGTAAAGAAGATCCCATCCTGTGGAGCTAGGACTTTCCTCATATTGGATTCCCTTAACTCAACGAAATCACAATTTCAGTTTTTCTCTGTCTGCTGGTTGGTTTATCTTTCTCTGTAAAAGAATATTTCCAAATACATATTTATTTCTATAGAGACAGAGAGGACCAATAGTGCTCTGCAAATGTGGCAGTTGCCCATGATAGATATAAAAGTTTGAAGAGAAAGAAGGAAGGAAGAAAGGACCTTTATCTCTTCACTTAAAATATATAACAAAAGTAATACATATTTACTTATTTATTTTAAATTTTGTGGAAGAAGACTTCTGATACTTTTTTTTCAAATGTGGAAATGGCTAGGGAGCCTGTTTCTGGGAGAATGTAATGTAATGTAATGGTAGTGTATTGAAGAGATTTTAAATCATGTATAGACTAGATATCATTATAATCAAAAGGTGGAATATACAGTATTTTTGACAGCAATTGCAAAATTAGAATTAAGGATGCTTTCAAAAGGCCTTAATCAGTCTCATACTATTTGTGGTCTCTCAATGGATTGTTGTTTTTTGTGTGACTTCTCTAACTACAGCCAGTGAGAGATAATATTGTAATGAGAAGCCATGGTGTCTTTCCCTCTGAGATTGATGTGGATTTTTAACATATACTTGACTTAGAGTTGGATCTTTTTTATTCCAAAGTAGGTAGAGATATATATGGAGTCTATGACCTTGAGAATTTGGCAAGTTAGAAAATCTAAGCATCCAAATATCTGTTTTTATGAGTTTGGGAGTGGAGTTGATTTCTCAAGAATTGAGGTATAACTTTTGAGAGTTGGCTCCTATATAGCTGGTAACAAAAGTCATCTGACATGATAGGATATAGCAAGAACTTCATGGGAGCAATCATGTAGAAATTATGTTAAATCAAAACCTACTCTCCTCAGATTCTGAGGTGATATGGAGAGAGTGTATCTTTAGGGTTATTGAGTTGTTGTACTTTTGTCCTTATTAATCAATGTTAAATATTAAAATGGAACTGGAATGTTAATTAATGATACCTAATAATAAGGTGAATACGTATGAATTAATGACTTTAATCAATGACTTTAGAGAATTATATTGGACTTCTTTAGGCAAGGAGAGCAGCCTAACTCTAGTATAATAATCCTAGATTATATTTCCTATACAGCTGCTCTAAAATTTTTTTTCCATATACAGAGCAGATGGATTTTATATGAAACTCAATTTCTATTCATAACACTTACATTTTAACAAAAAGTTATAACAAACTAAGTGTTGTATTCAAAATTCATCTGCTTATCTCTGCTTCCTCCTGAATTTCCTCCATTCTCTTCTGCACATTTTAAATATTGCATTATACATATGTACATATATATTTACATATTAAACATTACATTATTGTCTAGAGAAGGAAAAGTCTTAGTCTATGAACATTAACTTTACCATTCTCTAACATAAGATTTTTGTCCAACTATCAAATGGACATTCTACTACTGAAGGAGCTGAATCATAACAATCTAGACAAAATATTCATGATTAACAAAAAGACAAAAGGGTGTTTTATCTAAATGGAAAGAGGACTTAGATTCACTGAACAGAGACAAAAAAAAGAAAGATTTGGCAGAATTGCTCTTATCATACTTCCAAAGACAATAAGAAGCATTATTTCATGGCATAATCAGTAACCAGAACTTACAGTGTTCACATTAAGTATCTGCCAAATAAAACATAAATATACATGATCCTAAAGAATTTTAACTACTGCTATTTTTCAAAACTGAAACTTTTTACTCATTTAAAATACCAAATTTGACACTACTTATATCATAATAGTCTACAGAAAATTTTTCAGTGATCTAAAGAATTCTGTAGCCATGATCACTATGGCTCCTAGAAACATTTGTTAACTAATGATTTAGCAAATAGGATCATAGATTTAGAGGTGGAATGGAAATTCAAAGTTCCTAAACCAAGTCACTCATTTTCTAGGTGAGGAAACTAAGGCCTGAAATTCATGTAATTATTGAATTTCATGTATGTAAATTAATTTAGATCTTTTGATTTCTTTAACAATGATCTTTCACCTTTCTCATTTCATCTTTTTATTGAAAACTAATTCCAGTCGAATTAAAATACATAAATGATTTTGATTAACCCTTCCTTTGCCTGGAGGTCAAATATTTGCCAATTGACAATTCACCAGATATGACCGATAAATCACAGTAGAAATATATACTACATGTCACCTTCTTGTAAGCGAAGTGAATAAATTTATAAACATGGTAGTTGATGCTAAGTAACTTTTAAGGCTCATTAAATACATTTTGATACTCTTATTTTGTATGCAAATTCTCCACTATATGCAGAGATGTAAGAGAGATGGAGGCACAAAAATGAGTTGCTTTCAGTATGAAGGAATGTGAAATTGCAGCCTCATTATATCTTAATTCATTATAATTCAATATAAAAAATTGTTCCAAAAGTTCTATTAAAGCTTATAATTGTAACACAACTATTTGAGACACCTTGATTGAATTTACAGTGACTATTCAATCTACTGGCCCAAGTATTGATAATAAGAAAGATGGTATATGAAACAGAACATCTCTTTGTGGATGATGGGGGCAGTGTCCTCTGGGTATATCAAATAATATAGTAAAGTGGAAAAGAAGGACTGACTTTAGAGTTTGGGGACCTGGTATTAAGCCTGTTTCTGCTACGTCTTATCTCTATAACCTTGATTAAGTCACCTCAACTCCTTGTGGCTCTTTTTTTCCCACCTGTGAATGAAGGAGAAAAGTTAGATAGTCTCTATGTTCTTTTCTAGGTTAAGATCTATGATCCTATGATGGAACAGATATTTTTGACACAGCACAAAATATGGAAATTCTGAAAAAAAAGGATCCAGAGAAAGAAACATAAGAAATGTGATGAAGAAAATTATATTTTAACTGCCCTCTGTTCTTTTTCATAACTCTCTAATTTTTTTCTCAAAATGTTTGATTTGATGGCTTTCTATGTTAGGTGAGGTCAAGCTGTGATTTGGAAACTTTAAGAAGGTGGGAAAGGAGTACTGATTGCTTGTTCCTCCAAGGAAATAGTCTTTACCTTTAGAATAGAGGACCTTATGATACTATTTTTAAAAGGAAAAGGCAAACAAACAAGCCACAATAATGATAATCTCTGACATTTTGTCCCTATGCTGGCATAAATACCCATGAAGAAACTACTCTGAGAAGTAAAATATGTAGTTTACTCCTAATCCAACATTTCATTCTCGATCCTTATGACATTTTCAATCACTGGGAAGCATACATTGTTTTACTTTTAAAAATTATTTTATGCTATAAAAATAAGGAATTTCAATCTCATAACAATATTTCCTTCTCATTAACAAATGTGTTTGAGAGTGTATATGTTCTTGTGTGTATATTTAAGTGTAGGCAGGGTAGGAAAGAATATTGTGTAAAGAGCAACTAAGTTCTTTTTTTAATTAGCCGTGTAATCTTTGGTAAGTCTGGGAGTCTCAGATTTGTCATCAGTAAAAGAAGCAAGCTGAATCGGATGCTCTTTCTTACTAAACTCGATGTGGCCCCCCAAAATGTATTTTTTTTTCTCATATTCCTTGTCTCATTTTGCCAATTTCAGCATAGCACAAAGAGGGTCATGAGCTATCCACACTAAACAGTTATAAATATAATTCCCCTTTCCCTAAACTTTGTAATATAACACAGGAGAACAAATTATTTCCCATGTTTGACTTTTAATTCTTTACAGTTTGCATTTAATGAGAACCATGCAATCCCCCAGTCTCCAGAAGCAGAGCCAGGCCTAACTAAATTTACTGACTAAGCAGGGCCATAATGATAATGCTCATTCTGCATGAAACTGCAGAATTATGGATTTTATTTTTCAAGTAAGATGTTTTTAGTGCTATTATTGCATTTTCCAGTCTGAATAATCTCAAAAAGGACCAATCCCAATAGAACAAAAAAAGTCTGTATGTAGCAATTCATTTGGACAGCCTTTCTCTCTTTTTTCTTCATTGTTATTCTAGGTATATATGAATAAGAACTTTCCTTTAAATTCAATTGAATGAGCATTTTTAAAATGTCTCCTTAATATTAGCTAGTTTGACAGGTACCAGGATCACAAAAAAATTATCTCTATCCTCAAGGATCTTATATTAAAAAGATGTTATTGTTAACTTTTATTCTTATACCATTAAACACCTCTTTATACCCTATCCTGCCAAAGAGCTATTTAAAAAAATAACTTGTTTTTTAATTAGAAAAAGAAATAAAAGAAGCAAAGGAGGTGGAATCAGCAAAACTCATTGATGCATTCCATTGATTCCTATTTCTACCATTTAAAATTCATGTTTTCAAAGAAAAGTATTCATTAAATTTTTGTCTAAGATTTACTAGGCCTGATACGAGGCAGAAAAAATGTTTCTATTCACATAATTAGAAAGAAGATTTAAATTTCTTCAAAGTAATCATTTTACCATTTCTTTTAAAAATATGAATATGAATAAATAATAATAAAAGCTAAATAGCTATATGACCATGTATAAGTTATTTTCTCTATGTATAGTTAAGACTCTAAGTCTATAAATTTCAAAGTCATCATTAACCTTCATTAGTATAAGGGTTTTCTTACTAGGGAGTTCCCTATAGTATAGAAATAAAATTTAAAATTTTTTAAATATTCTAGACAAGTGTTTGGATCCATTGGCTATTTACTTAACCTAAACAGTGAAATATGTGAGGTTCAAAGCAAAGATATGATTGTTCCAGTGTTCTAAAGAGTCATTTTTGCATAGTAGAGAGTTCTGAACTTCAGAGATGGGAAACATGGGTGCAAATCCCTCCTTTGATATGACATATTTGAAAAAAAAGCAAGTCACAACTTCTTGAAACTAATATATTATTTCACTTTTTAAAAAATGTATGTTGTCATTAAAAAATCAATTTTAAATTCTCCCATCTCCCACCTACCATTATCTATTTATAAGGCAAGTGATATCATATAACATGTGAAGTCATGCAAAACATTTTAGTATTAACCATGTAAAAAAATTATCAAAATTAAAATGAAATAAAGAAAATAGAAATAGTAAGCTTCTATCAAAATTCATCAATTCTTACTTTAAAAAAGGGATACCCTTTGTAATCATTAGTTATGTAGAATTAAAAGTAATATATCTATAGATTGCACTTAATTTGGGGGGAGGTTAAGTAACTTGACCATGTTAAAATGGCTATGTGGAAGGCATAGACTTTTAAAAAAAGATGTAAATGTCTATACAATGAGAGTCTAATTAGTTTTAAACAATATATATATTGCATTAGTTAAATAAAATTTACATATATGTATGTGTTTATAATATATAACATATGAAATATATTTTATATATTCTCTAGTTATTATGAGCCATTTCCTGAAAAGAAATAAACATAAATTTATTTCAAGAATAGTAATAATTTTTGTAGCAAATATAACACGAACAAATCATATGATCTTGTTTTCTCTAATTTATAAAAATCAGAAAATGTCCCTAATGATATTTTTAAAAAGCTCAGTTGGCTGGAGTTTATTCATTTTAGAACAAATTCTTTATTTAAATAATAATATGTCCATCTTTTTCAAGATAAGGGGAGTTGTTCCTAGATAACAATAGCCAGAAAATGGTTGTATTAAAATAACAAACCTTCTGTCAAGCTAGAATATATATGTCCTCATATATAAATAATTCTTCTTAATAAGTACCTACTCATGTTTATGTATATACAATGTATGAAGATAATTACATTTTATGAAATCTTTTCTACCTCCTCATGTTTTCTGATATATATATATATATATATATATATATAATCTCTCTCTTTTTTTATATGTATACAATATAAGCAAACATAAAATATCTGAGCAATAATCACTCTCCTCATTTCTATTCTGTTTGTCCTTTTCATGTATCATTCATTTTAACTAATCATGTATAATTGTTTCTAAAATTTCAAGTGCAATGATTAAAAAAATACCAGTGGAATTTAGAATACTATCAACATTGAGCAAGAGAGAGAACATTTCTCCAAAACTACCATATCCATTTACCCTTTATATAATTTACGGAGTCCTTGTGAAGAGAATTAGAACAGTCTGAAAATGGATGAGCTCTTTATTTAAGTACTGAGATCTATCTACATCTTCAGAGGTATTCAAGCAGAAATGGGATAACTTATTAGATATGGTGTAAAGGAGAATTTTGGCTGAGCAAACAGAGTAGACTAATTAGTCTATGGTTCCTTTTGACTCCAGGAGTCTAGGATTCTATTACTTTTCCTGTAGAAATGGAAATTGGGATACAGCTTAGTAAAATATAAAACATGGGACCATTTACACCATAAAACATCTGTTTGGCAAAATTTTCCTCACCCTCCTCAATTCTCCTTTACATTTTGTTGCAGATAGACCCTCTGAGAATAAACTTGAGAAGCAGAAATGGTACCAAGTTTTAATCATTAATATAAAGAAACTGGCAAATCCATATGCACCAGACTAGGTATATGATGGAATGTTAAATAACTAATATCATCATGGCAAATAGTATTCTTTTTGTCTTTTTCTTATTATTCAAAATTAATCAATCAAATTTAAAAAATTAAATGAGTCCCATATGCTTAGAACTTTTATACTGCCAGCTATTGCTTCTCCTGAGGATTGCTATATTATCTTCCTTTGCTTACAGCAATTTACCATATCTTTTTACCCTATATAGGGGCAGGGTTAGGGATGGGTCCAGTTGTGGAACTTCTCTGATTTGAATAACATGGGTTGAAGCCTAGAAGAATTAGAAAAGAAGGAAGAAGGTCAAAGTATATAATAATTTCCTTTTAAATTAAGGACTGAAAATTTCATTCAGCATTCAGCCATAGTCAATATTTGGGGTACACCTTGTTAATAAGAATAGCTGGCAGTATATATGTAGCATATTAAAGTTTATGAAGGGTTTTGTATGCATGATCTGATCTTCACAGCAAACTTTTGATTCAGGTGGTATCATTATTATCTCTGTTTTATAGATAAGGAAACTGTGGCACAGCAAGGTAAATTGACTTTCCCACTTTCTCACTGCTATCAGTGAGGATTCAAACATGTTTTCCTGACCCTCAGTTTACTCTCTTTCTATTTTATCATGATGTCTCTAAGCTGAGAAGAAAAATAGAATAAAAACACTGTCATGAGGAAGAGCAGGATTAACACCAGCATCTGGAAAAGAGTCATATGCAAAAAATTCATAAGATTGGTGTTATGCAGTTAACCATTGACTCAGAATCTGACCATTCATAAAAATAGTGACTCTAATTAAAATGTCACCTGACCATTAAGAAAGAGCAACTCAGAAGGAGGTTTCATAAGTGATTTTTGAATGGTCTCGTGTAAGCCTTAGAATAGTCTTTATATATTTTCTTCCAAATGGCCCACAGTTGGGTTTCAGGTCAATCCACATTGGGATAAAGTTAACTATTGATCTATTTTACAATGTTTTAGCTCCACACATCCCAAATCAGTATTGTCTGAATGTGAGTGTTAACTCAAGCTGCCACAGGTTTACTAGCATAATGGACCAAGACAAAACAATCTGTAGTTAGTCTATAGGAATCCAATATTGGGTTAAATAGGAATATGATTTAAAGGTTTTCCAAAATTTGCCACAATCTTCTTTCTATGATTATTCTTATGTTCTTAAAAAAAGCTAAATAGAACTTTCTCTATATTCTATTCCCTTTCAAATTGCTCCCCATAAATATATTCTGATGTTATTATCTGAAGTACACATTGTACTTCATCACAAAAGGCTAATGACTTATCCTAAGATAAAAAATACTTGACATTTTATGTTTATTTCAATTATTTGCCTCATCATTCTAGGAAAGTTCTATATGTTTATTTTAATATTCTCTTTTCATGATCTGATATCAGATCATTTTATAATATTGAACTCACAATAAATGTTAAATTTCAGTGTTCTCCTTCAGGCCAAAACCTTCTGATCCTGCCAAAGTTCAGTCTCCAATCAAGTAGCAAAGTGTGGTCACATCAGTGACTATAACAACACTTTTCTGTCTTCAATTTCAATGTTCACATAGTGTCTTACATGTTTAAAAATCAACAAAGCTCCTGGGAAAGGTATCGGGGTTCATTGTTAGGTTTGGTGTCACTATCTCTGCCAGTTCTGCCTTTCAGAAGAGACAGCCTAGAAGAGGAAAATTTGCATTTATGTCACTGATAGTGAAGTGACACATGCACCTAGGGCCCATTCTAGCCCAATTCTTTTTCCATTGAACTAATTCTGCCACATCTTTGACATGCTGCCAACAATTATGGGCCCAGAAGAAGTAATTTAAGGGTCTGAAACCATGTTTCTTCCTTAATTTAGAGGCATGGAATCACATACTGAAATGTCTTATCCTAGAAGCATTTTATTTGTATAATAATGATTTTCAATTGTTTGTAGACAGTAATTTTCTTAATTAAAACTTGGTATAATTCTTTGTGTCCTCTTCCACTTTTTATTCCACAATGATTGAGAATGTATAAATGAGTTTTCCCATGACTGAGAACCATGTTTTCTCTTATTTTATTTAACATCTTGGTCAAAAGATAAACCAGCAAAAAACAGCACAGACTTATTGATAAATATTGTGATGAAGAGTCTCTCTAGGCTTTGGCATGTGGACACAAGCAACTGATATAAAAATTTTCAAAAGCTGGAATACAAACTACCAATAACTACCTGTCAATGATAAAGCTTAAAAAATTCATGCATGCAAATTAAAACAATATTGAGTTATATAACTCTCATAATGCTGGGATTAATGAAAAAGCTCATTGTTGGAGTGACTGGAGGAATGCAGACAAACTAACGCATTGCTGTTCAATTACAAATGTATTCTATTGTTCTTTAAGAAATTCAGAATTATATAAAAAGGTTACAAATTTATTCTTAGCCCTTTCCCTAGAGATTACATTGCTAGAATTATATCATAATAAGATATTAATACTGGAAAGACCCAAGTGTATACACATATTCATAGCATTATTATTTGTGATGATAAGAAATTAGAAATAAGCCACATGACTAACAAATGAAAATATTTAAGTGCAGAGGACACATATCATGATTTTTACTTCATCCGGAGGATGACAAACAGGAAGAGTTGAAAGAAACTGTCTCCAGGGAATGTACATGGTCTGTGTAGATGGAAAGAGAGGGAAGAAGAGGAGAATGGGAAAAAAAAACAATAGGAGAGAAAACATCAGAGAAAGAATCCCATTCAATCTTTTGAGTTCAAGAGATAACTCACAGTATACCATGAATCAGAATTTCAGTCTTAGGAACCATGAAATAATGATGAAATGCTTTAGTAGAGTCAGTATCTTCAGTTTGATATAAACAGATAGATAGACAGACAGACAGATAGATAGATGCATACATACATAGATACATAGGTACATAGATTTGTGTAGATAGATTTAGAGATTGAGATTATTTATATAATGGCATACAAGTATATGTGTGTGTGTGTGTGTGTGTGTGTAAATATAACTGATCAGAAAGGACAACATTGAAAGCAAGATACTAAAAAACGATGCAATTGCATCAGGTAGCTGGATGGGGTTACTATTCTCTTAGTGAGGCACTATGGTATGATACCATACACTGATTAGAAGTCAGAGTATATGAGTTCTAATCCTAATTCTACTACTTATATAATCTCTGTGACACATTTAATTTTTATAGGTTTCAGTTTCTTCATCTGACAAATTAGATGGTAATTGAGCTACCTAACAGATATAAAATCTGTGCCTTTACCTCTAATTAGTGAATTGACTTCAAGCTGGACTTTCTTATGATCTTATGAAAATCCTTCCAATGAACAGACCCATTTGACTTTCCCAGGTTCCAGGGCCAAGCACTCAGAGCTTTGGTAGCTTACAGATATTTCCCTCATTGCTTCCTCCCTCATACTTGCACTCTACCTGTCAAAGTTCATCATTTCATCAACCAAAACATCTCTACAAATCAGTTCTGCTGAGCAACTTGCCAACAATAGTCAAGAAATTCCTGGCCCTCTCTATTTATGCTTCCTATAAATCAAGTTTGAAATTTCTCTCTTAAAAAGCCATTTGTGATGGTGAGAAATTGTTGATACCTATCCCGTTCTTGTCATTCGAGTTTCTATTGTAGAATAGTTATCTTGATTCTAACAGATGCCTTCAAACCTCAAGCAGTGTCTTTTACTGGTAGATGTGCTATGATTTCTTTGATTTCTCTTTTGGAACAATATTTATAGTATCTCCCTCCTTGGAAATGATTTTTTGGGGGGGGAAAAAGGCTTTCCCAGAATTCCCCTTTCCCCCTCTGCTTTTTCTCTAATTTTTTTTTATTTCTTTCAATTATACTTAGCAACAATTTTTGACAATTGTTATCTGACATTTTGAGGTTCAGAATCCCTCCCATCCTTTCTTTTCCCTCTCACAAGGTGAGTCTGACGTGGACATCTTGTCATGCAATACTTATTTCCATATTCATCATGCCATGAAAGGAAACACATATAATACATATAATAAAACAATTCATGAAGGAAATAAGGTGAAAATGACATGATTTGATCTGCAGACTCCAATAGGCCCTTCTTCCTAGAACCCTTTTAAATTGTACCACAGATACCACTCACTTTAGCTCCTTGTAAAGTCAAACATTGTTGAATTGCTTATTATTTTTATTCCAATGTTGCTACTAAATTACAGTTTTGAAGCTTTTTGTTTGATTGCTAGTTGTTGTTGCTGTTTTTTCCAGATAATTTTCTTTTTATTTGGGTTTTTTAAATTTTTTTGCTTGTTTGCTTGCTTATTTATCTTGCTTATTGAGAATAGTTCCTGATTTCTACTAAATCTGCAATAATCTTTTTTAAGGTAATTTCACATGTGCTACATCATGCAGCACTTTATAAAATATCATCCTGAAATCTAAACATGATATCTTTTATGATGGAACAACCATAGAAAATAAATGGCATTTTACTACTAAACAGATTATTAATTTGAGTTGTCACTGAAAGCACTGAAAATGCTCTTTTTTTCCTCTGTGGAAACTGATCTCTCTCCTGACTTAGGAATAAACACATCCTCACTACAGATTTCACAGCTGCCAGTTCATTAACCCACCTAAGTGTCCTGAGTTAATATAGACATGTGATTATTGGTACACCTGCTATCCACTTTCCAGATTTCAAAAGTACCCCTTTCTGTGCCACTAATTGACTTGATCATTACCTATGTGAACAGCAGGGATGGTTCTTGGGATAGAGAATCTCAGGCATTTAACTATCTAGCAAAAAAAGCATAGTACAAATGTATAGATACATCTGCTGAATGCACAAAAAGGTGGGGATTTTTTTAGATATTAAACTCTTTGAAAAAATTTCTTTGGAAAGATGTTTTTTAAAAGATTAGCGTAATAGACAAATTTTCCATAGCATAGTACCTAAGTCTATATCTATGTGTCAGGCTCCTCTATCAAGATTAGGAATAGCATTACGTATTGGGAAATGGGTTTTTGGAAGTCATTTATTCCAACTCCTACCCTTCAGTCAAAAAATCATTTAAAATAAGCTAACAAATGCATTCAACAGCTTATGATTCAGAGGAGGGAATCAAAAAGTTCCTGCAGTTTCTCCTTATTTCTTTTACTGTCTACTTTTGGGATATGTTGCTTGTAATCACTTCCACACAACAGCCAAAATCTTCTTTTCTTATGACCTGTAAGTGACCCTAGATTCTGGAAAGCTATCCTTCAGGGAACAAGAAAGGTTTGATGTTCTGTCCAGCTAAAATGCATAGGATATGTAGAAATTCTTTTAACCTGGGGAAAATGTCTTAATCCAAACCAGGTGCAAAGGGTAGCAAAGGCCCTAACTTGGGGAGGAATGAAAAGAATCAACTTGTTTGGGGTGACAGAGATCCAGGGGCAGATCCACTGGGGTTTTTTGGGAGAATTGGGAAGAGAGGAGGAGATATAGTTGAAGCAGGATCCAGGAAGATAACTTTGGTAGATCAGTGAAGATTGGACTCGACTGGGAAGAAAATTATTACAGCCAGACCCACCAGAAGACTATTCACAATAGAACAAGAATGAGATAATTGGAGACTGTTCCCCCTGGTGATGGCAATATCTGAGGAAAGAAGGGATTATATATGAGAACTGCTACTAAGCTAAAAATGACAGGATTGGCAACTGATTGCACATGGGTGGAAAGTCTAGATGATGGGCAGGATCCTGTTGCCATCAACAGCATTGGGAAGTTTGGAAGGGAGTAGTTTTTGTTTTTATTTTGTAGGGGAAGATAATGAATTTAGTTTTGGACATATTGAGTTTAAGATTTCTATAGGAAATTAAGTTTGAGATGTTTAACAGGAAGTTGGAAATGGAAAATTGGAGGTCAGTGGGGGATTATAAGGAGATTTGAGACTATCAGCATGAAGTTGATAATTGAATTCACAGGAACTGAGATTACCAAATGACATAATACAGCAGGACAAGAGAAGAGGGTTCATGACAAAACCCTACAGATATCTACAATTAATAGGTGATTGGCAGTGTTAAAAATTACAGAGAGTTCAAGGAGGATAAGAACTGAGAAAATTCCTATTTATTACCAGAAAGTTCATCATCAGGTGATAAAACATTTTAGATCACAGGAACACATATTGTTTAAGGTATTGAGCTTCTTTCAGCATGGAGAAGAGAAGAAGATTCATGTCACTCTAGCTTTCTATTAGTTAGCTCTCATAAAATATTAATAGAGTAGGTTAGAGAAAGTTAGGTTTTTTATATGATCTATAGTTTTTGATTACTCATAATACTTCCTTGATTGTTTCTGATAATCAAAGCTTCTAGCAAGTGATTCTTCCCTTAGGAGACATAGGAGAATGAAGATCAATGAATTTGACATTAGTTATGTTTAATTTGTAACAGATTACTGTCTTCCCAGAATAAGTTGGCAAGAGGCTATTTGCAATAATCATAATAACATTTAGACTAACAACAATTGATGCCAAGTACACTTGTTCTAAAATTCAAGACTTTTCTCATATTGGTCACTTATGTCATTAAGTCAAGACTTGAAATTCAACCATTAAAAAAAAGAAAAAAACATCTTTGAGTCTTCATTGGAATGAACGTTCTGTCAAAAGCCCATGATAAGCTTAGCAGCTTTCATAATGGTAGAGGTAGGAAATCAATCAACTTTTTCTTAATAATTGGTTGTATAAAAGCATAAGCACAAATTTTGTAGATAATGCATTAAAACTCTCCATTTTTATATTCAGCATTTTGTAGACACAAGTTTCCTTAGCTTTGACTTTCATTCTGCATCCTATTCCCAATCTTTGTTCAAAACTAATTAAACTGCATGCAATTCTTTTAACATAGATAATCTTGATTTAACACAAAAGAAACTACTTTTATAAGAATATTTGAAATGCAAACTTTCCAGCATACTGAAACCTTACAGAGTAAGGAGAAAGAAGAAATATATTTCCACTCACCATTTATATATACATACATACATATATATTTTTGTGGTTGTCCTGAAAACTTGAAGAGATCCAAAATGAGATGACAATGCTATGGTCAACATATAGTTTGTCTGACTGGCTAATCAGACCAATTTGAGCTCAGGAAGGCTCTACCACAGGTTGGACACAAATAACTCATATGAACACTTGATATGGAAATGTCTCTAAATTTGCTCATCTCACATTTCTTTCGAGCTACTGAAAATCTACTTTTTTCAAGGAGCACAGTACCTTCTTTGATGCAGGCATGACATGTTTGAAAACCCTCTTCCACTTTCTCTCATGTCTCATAATCAATCCCAAAGTTCCTCAGAGAGAACTTTAGAATGTTCTCTTATCACTTCTTTTGACCTCCATGTGAGCACTTGCCTAGTGTGAGTTCTCCATAAACTAGGATTTTAGGCAAATGTGTTTGGCATTCAAACAATATGGCCAGTCCACTGGAGTTGTGCAATCTGCAGTAGAGTTTGAGGGTGTGGCAGGTCAACTCAAGAAAGGAACTCTGAGTCAGATACCTTATCTTGCCAGATTATCTTCAGAATCTTTCTAAGACAATTCAAATGAAAATGATTCAGTTTCCTAGCATAGTACTGGTAGATTGTCCAGATTTTATAGGCATACAAAAATGAGTTCAGCACAATGGCTCTATAGACCTTTAGTCAGGTAGACAATATAATTGTTCTTTCCCACCCTTTTCCTTTGGAGCCTCCCAAAGGCTCTTAGCTCTTTAGACCTGAGCTGGCTCTAGTAATGCATGTGTCAACCTCATCATCTAGATGTATATCCTTAGAAAGTATATTGCCAAGCTATGCAAATTTATCCACGGCATTCAGATTTCTTGCATTTGCTATAACCAATTGTTCCATGTATCAAGGACATGCTGCTTCTTGGTGGAGAACTTTTGTTTTCTTAGCATTAATGCCCAGACCAAATTAGCATAATTGACAGAGAATCAGTCCATAATTTGTTGCATATTCGCCTCAGAGACTGCATTGAGTGCACCATCATCTGTGAAAAAAGCTGTGTACCAATGCTTCCTTCACTTTAGTCTTGGCTTGTAATCTTTTCAAATTAAATCATTTGCTCTAAGTGTGGCAGCTGACTTTGATACCAGATGCCATTTTCATCCTCTTTGAAGGAGTCCAACATCACTGAACACATCCTTCTTAAAAGCATTGGAACAAGCACACAACCCTCCTTGACTCCACTGATAACTGGAAATGCACAAAAGCATTGTCAATTATCCAGAACCCATGCAAGCATGCGATCATAGAGTTATTGTACAATAATGATGAATTTCTCCAAGCAACTGAATTTTTACCATAATCTTTGACAAGTCTCAGGACTGACAGTGTCAAAGACCTTGGTTGGACTAACAAATGTATACAGACCTTTCTTCTGCTCCTGGTATTTCTCCTGGAGTTTGAGTAGCAAACACAATATGGATCATTCCTTGGCCCTTTCTAAACCCACACTAGCTCTCAAGTAGATGACTTATCTTCCAGGTGAAGGATCAGCCTATGAAGAAGGACTTTGGGAAATCTGAAAAGAAGCAATGAGCATGATTGTCACAAGAGAGTCTATTTCCTTTTCCTTTATAGAGACTGACAGTGGATGCATCTCTGATCTCCCAGGAGATAATCTCCTCTTGTCTCATAATCCTCTGCCTTGCAAATTTATGCTAGAATTTACCAAATGCTTTGACACACAAGAAGAATCTTATGGCATTCAAAATCTCTTTTTCAATTGGAGATTTAGAGGAAGATGGACTTCAACATGAGGTCTGTGGTCAGTGGCTTCAGCATTGATTAATGACAGTCTGTTGAGAACACTATGGAAGTATTCCACCATCTCTTCAGGATCATGCCTTCATCGTTGATCAGTCAATCAACACTAAGTAGTTGAGATATATCAAAGGATTTTAGCCTATAAAATAGCCTTTAGGGCAACAGATAAATGCTTTGGGTTGTTACTATAAGTATAAAGCTGAATTTCATCTGCCTTTTTACTGAACCAAGAATGCTGTATTTCTCTAAGCTTTGCTTGCACTTTACTTTTAAATACTACCTTCCTAGAGAGGGATGAACTATATATACTACTAGTAAATCCCTGTAGTTCTTATTTTTCCTATAGTAGCTTCTAAATTTGCCCGTATTTTCATTAAGCCAACTGTGAGGGTGAAGGGATGAAGGAAGATAAGAGGAAGGATGGATGGGAGAAAGGAGAGAAAAAGGCAGAGGAAGGGAAAGGAAGGGGGAAATTGACCAGAGCCCTTCAGGGCTCAAATAAAAGATCAGAGAGCAACTTTAGGGTTTAAAATAGCTAGGTGTTATTTAAATTAGAAAGAGGAAGGCCTAGGAAAACCTAGGAGGTCGATAGAAAAGGAAAAAGGTGCTGAGAGAGAGATCAGGGTAGATAGTATTAGCCAGCATCCAGGCTTGAGAGAGCAGAGTGCAGAGAGCAGAGGTGAAAAGGCACCAAACTTTCTCTTTTATACTTTCTCCGACACCTCCCACAAAGGAAGTGGGAGGTGTCAGGGGAAGTTGTAGCAGGGAGCCCTGGGAGACAATCATCTGGGGCTTACAATAATTTTAAATGACACACAACTCTGATGTTTGTGAGTATTCTGACCTACATGAATAAATGTAGTGCTGTACACCAAATAGCTGAAAAATGCTTACTCCTTTTTAACTCACTGTTGCCAGTTTACTCACTATTGTTGACTCAGTTTTCCTACTAAGTCAACAATAAACTGTTCTCTCATAGATACGTGCTGAAGTCTGTTAACATTAGGTCTTCTGGTAGTCATCTTGCCTTGGAGCCCTCTTCTTCTTGAATATGAATGTTTAGCTTAGATTGTCTATGATTGGTCCCAAATTCTGTGCCACAGATTGCCTTTTTCCTTCTCATTCCTGTCTGTCTCTTCTCCTCATAAAACATGGTCTATTCAATACTGTTTCCTGCAATGATGCATCCATGAAGTTTCACTGGATTTAGATAAACAGAAGACAGTGTTAGTGATGAGGTCACAAGAAGCACAAATCTTCAGAAATGACCCTATCCCCCCCCCCAGATCTCCCTGCCATGTCTGATAGTCTATGCCTACTATGGCATTATAATTACCCCAAAACACACTTTTGTTCTCTTTTGACACATTGTTGATGGCGGCCTTCAGGGATTCATAAAATTTTTCTTTCACCTCATCAAGTTTTATCTTGATGGGGCACACACAGTGATGATGGTGGCCTGGAAGTTTCCTACAAGTAGTAATCACATTGTCATGAGTCCATTGTTCACTTCTAGGAGGCCTATGACCTTGTTGAATAGATTTGGTTTGATTGTAAAACCTATACCAACTTTACCATGCCTCTTCTCACAGCAAATACTCTAGAAAGACATTCATACAGCTCTGACTTCAGGAAGTGTTATGTAGAGATTGCAGCATGGAATCCCTGCAAAATACAGGGTCAGTCTCACCCAGAATTCCAGGGGACACACTTCCTGGCCTTCATTGGCCAATATTGTTTTACTCAGGGCTATTATTTGGATGCAATACCAACTGAGATCATAAAAGAAGAACTTCTCATCTTTTAGGTCTACTGAATTTCAAATTGTTCAAAATCACACACATTCCATGTACCAATGGTGAGTCAAATCATCATTAGAAAATTTAAAAAATTTAAAAGCTAAAAAATTGGAATTTGTACAAATTTTTTGTGTGTTTGTTTCAACCACATGGTAGGATGCTTCCCTGCCACAGTAAACAGGTCAGAATAGAGTTGAACAGAGAATTTTTCAGGGCAGCTTTTCTAGCCCTTTCTTCATGTCAGAAGGTGAGTAATGTAATATTTTTAAAAGGCTGATTGATACTCAGGCAAAGCTGCTAAATTACACTGCTGCTTCTGTCCAGTGAGAAGACAACACTACGCCCTGGGCTTCCCGTGTGCAGGGTTTTAACTCCAGCTCCCTACTGTATTCATATATGTCACTTTATCATCTTCCTGTTGACATAAGATTTCAATTTAGGAGTAAAATAATATAATAATGAGATAATAAATTAGTAAAATATAAAATGGCAAAATGGCATGGGTGAAGTCTTTTGACTCAAACTGAATTTAAGTGAGGCATAGTTGGGTAAAATCATTGATTGCATTCTCTCTTCCAGTAATCAAAATCCAGTAGTAAGACAAAAGTAAAGGTGACTGGCAATGGCTTAGGCAGTGGTGGTGTCTTTGATGTCTAAACTCTAAGAGCTCCATGACACCTGCTTCCACTGCCTTCACGGATGTTGGAATAAGTTACTATCATTCATCCATTGTGCCAGGAGAAGTCTTCACATGCTTGGAGAAGACATCCCCCTAATCCACTGATGGGGTTTGCTGTCTGTCAGTCACCCTCAATCTGATTTAGCCTGTTTGCCAGGATGGTTTAATTGGGATGTGGCCGCTGTGCATGCCATAACTTTTTTCAAGAAAATAATCCCTGAAAAAAGGGCTTGGGAAGCCCTCACATCAGACATACCGGGGTTCTCTGAACATTATACATGATATGTTTTAATTTATCTTTCAAACTTTTTGCAGATAGTGTGCTTCATTTTTCTAGTTTTGGGAGATATGAAACTGTTACAAGAATTAAAATGCTTGGCCCTTAGAATAAAGACACCACAAAATAAGGACTCTTAGTCACACATATAAACGTCTGTGTGTGCACATGTGTGTATAATACTGAATTTTATATAAAGATACAAACACACATACATACATACCTCGTCATATATAAACCCTTGTTACAACCTTAAAGCTTGTTACAGGCTGAGCAGGCTAAGATTATAAAAAGCCTTATACTGGAAGCAAGAGAACTTGCATAGTCCTTGTTCACTCTCTTCTTCTCTAATTTCCCCACGTTAATTAAAATGATTTATGTATTTGTCAGTAAGAGAAAGTGGCTTATTTGCTAGAGCAAAGGATTGTATGTCAGTATCCCAGAGACTTAATCTCTTGTTTCACCAAGTGGCAAAACTGTGGTGGATAGTGGAATTGAAAAATGCTCTTGTGCCTCAGTTTTTCCAGTTGTCATCTGGGATGATAATAGTATTGTTGCTTGTCATATGGAATGACCACTTTTTTCACTGTCAAAGTGGAGCAATATAATATCTATTTTATGAAACATGGGGAGGATTTTGGGATTCTTCTTTCAGCACAGATATGATAGATCATTTGTAAAAGGGTTGTGATATGTTTTTTCAACACATTTTCCAGACTTTTAGCAGATAACAATCTGCTTTTCTAGTGATGAGAGATGTAATTGTTATGAGAAATAAAATGCTTATCCCTTAGACTAAAGATACCACAGACTTTTCAATTTTATTTAATTTGTTCACATTCAAAAAAGATATATTACAATTAATAAGTAACCCACCATAGTGAGAAATCATGAACCTTATTTGAAGCTTAAATTGAAAAGGTCTCATATTCTCTTCATAGCAAGAATGTAAATATCCCTGTATACCAATAAATAATAAATAATATTTTATTTGTATTAAGAAAAATACTTTTACAATTAAGTATATTATCTAAAAATATAAAATTACATTTGGGTGTTATGAGTTTATTAGTTTTATTTCTTAAAACTACATAGTCTATTTTTAATCAAAGTTTGCTTATCTCCCTTGCTCCCAGAGAAAACCTTTCTACTGTTCAGATTGAATTGAACTAATGTAAACATATATATATATACATATGTAAAAATATATATATAAAAATATCTATCTTTCTAACCATCTATATCTTATCTATCTTATCTATTTCTCTATATGCATGTATGTATGTATCTACCTGGCTATCTACCCCCTCTCTCTGTCTGACTATCTATCTTTCTGTCTATCAACCTGTCTCTATCTGTCTTTCTATCTGTCTTTCTACCTATTTGTCTTTCTGTCTATCTATTTATCTATCTATCTATCTATCTATCTATCTATCTATCTATCTATCTATCATCATCATAAATCTTCATAAAGTGTGAAAGCACAATTGTACTCAGTTAAAAAACCTTTCATCTTTTCCTATGGATTTTGTAAGCATTTTCACCCAACCCCCAACCATACCTCTCCTACAGCCATAGATTTCAAACATCTGAATTTTATTTTATGTCAATTGGAAACATTAGGCTGATGTGGATTATACACTGGGGATCTGAATGGGGAAACTTGTTTATTTCATCCATATGGGTTCATTGTAGCTTCACCAGAAAATCCGGCTAAAAGAGTACCTCAGTGACAGAGAAAATGGCATTATTTTTGTATTCAGCTCCAAAAGGGAAAGCTAAAATTTCATCCCAGGGAGCATTCCATCTAACCAGATCATTTTTATGTTAACAGTATCCTGGCCATGCGTCTCTGTCTTGCATTGCTGATCTTAAAACTACTTATTACTGCACTCCCTTGGAAATCTAATAGAGTTTGAAATTTAGAATAGTCAACATCACCTGACAGATTTCTCATTTCAAATGGTCACAACTCCATAAAAATGTACGAATCTATGACTACTTTACATTTGACTGATCCTGCTACTTTCTCTTGATTCACACGGGGCCCTGTAGTCTTGTTCTGATTCCTTCACATTACAGAACAAGGCCAAACAAGTGGATGCCTTTTTATGAAGTGCTCCCTAAGTTTCAATTTTGTGGTCATTTGTTACAAGGTGACATTGTCTCCAGTTCACTGGGAATTATTAAATTCTCCACACAAATGAGTCATCTGGTACATTAGCACAATATCTAGATCAATGGACTCCTGCAGACTAACGTATTTTTCCAATCTGATTCACCTAGACATTAAATTATTTGGAAAGCTCCAAAAGGATAATAATTGTGTCTTGGAAGTTTCCTTTTGTGATGTGGTTAAATGATTAAATTGGCTGATGTATCCTGTCTCTACAGACATTGACAATGTATGAAAACAAGAAGCTAATATCCAGACATTTTTGAGAGGGAAAATAAAAATGGTAGTGAATTTCAGGACATCTGCAAATTATGGAATGAACTCATAAATGGTTGGCTCCCTGAAACTCCTCTGAGATGGAATCATTTTATGGGTCAAATCTGGAAATATATAACTTGTAAGTTCTAAAAGGAAAAATAATTTAAGCTCAAGGCATTTTGTGAATTGCTTCAAATGAAGATTTTTTTTAAAAAGCACAATTGGATTTTTCCATTAAAAATGAACTGCTAACATTAAAAAAATAATTATCAAAAGGAATTGTACTACATACTTTTTTTAAAAAGTGATATTTCCTGTATAGTGAATTGTGAAATATTTAGTTCTACTCACTGAGTAGAATTTCTTGGTGGTAGGTTCAAACTCAGATAGGATCTAGAATTAGTCTTAATGGCTTCCATAGCTCCATATAAAGTTTTGATTCTGTGATCTGTGTTAGAGATCATGGATCATTTCACGGAACATTAAGAACTCAGATTGTATATCAAAATAGCACCTTATAAACAGTGTTTAGGTCAGATTGTTTTAATCAGCCAGAATCACCAACTGCCTACTGGGCATTTCAAATTGAATGCTCTATTAATATTTCATTACAACAGGTACAAAACTGTACTTATCTTGCCCCCCAAATCCACCCTTTTCAAAATTTCTCCTATATTAATCCTATTGTTATTCTTCTTATCAACAGATCAGAAACTTAGTGTCATCCTCAATTTCTTATTCTCATGCCTTATATGCAATCAGTTTCCAAATCTTCCCATTTCTCCTTCAACAGACTCTTTTTCATTGATCATCTTCTCTCTCTTCACACAACCAGTGTCCATTTTATATATACATATATATATATGTATATATAATAGTCTTCAGTTTAGTCTCCCTGACTCAAGTATCCCTATTCTGTAATTCATTTTTTATTTACTGGCCAAACTGTTTTAAAGCCTATGCCAATCATCACTGCTCCACATAATAAACTCCAGCAAAACCCTATTATTTCTAGGATAAAATATAAAGTCTTATATTTGTTATTTAAAGTCCATCACAACCTGTTCCCAGTTGACCCTTCCAGACTTATTAAGTACGTCATCCTCCAACAAGCCTACTGTGGTCTAGCCAGATTTTTGCTCTTCCTGTCTTCATGTCTTTCATATACCAACCTCTGTCTTGGTATTGGCTGCCCCCATTCCTATAATAGACTCACTACAGATCTCTATTTCTCAGAACCACAGTTCCTTTCAATGCATAACACAAATATCACCTTCTATGGGTAGCTTTCCTTGTTCTCTCTCTAATACCTCCCTTCCCCAATACCTTGTATCTCTGAGTCATTTTGTATAAACCTATATTCATGTACATGCCACTCTGGGGTAGAATGTAAGGTACTGATATCCAACACTTCCATTTAAATCATTAGCATCATTAAATGTTTACAAACAGATATTTAATTTAAAGGTTTAGCAAAAAGGAAAGTACATGCATTTTCTTCAAGTCTTTAACACATAATATTCCCAAATATGGCCTTGGTCTCTGAGAATAATGATTTCAGTTTTATTATAATCTGCATTGCATTAGTCCACCCAATTTCAAATGATGCCCAGTCTCAAAAATGGGTTAATCCTTTAACCTCTGGAATTAATGCTGGGCTGGCTGCAGATGGACTAGACTCTGATAGTTCTGGATTCCTGTGCTTCTGCTTTCTTGACTTTTTGAAATTCATTAGTTCAGAACCTCAAACATGAATATAGTCTTGCCTAAGCAAAGCACCCTGACGCTCTCTGCTTAGGCTACAATGACTGGACTTAATGGTCTGGCCCCTATTACATTTCTATTCCTTAAACTTAGTAGAGTATCAGGTACATTGGAAGAGCTTAAAAATGCTTATAAATTGACTAAGCAGGCCTATAGAAATATAATTTCATTGCAGAACTAATAGCAAAGAAAGAAAGAAAATTATGCTTTGACACATAGCAGGACTCAAGCCAATTTTGGAGCATCCATCTCAATTCAAACTTCTTTGCCAATTGAAATAACTCCCTTAATCCATTTTATGTATGTATAAATGAATATCCTATATGTGTGTGTATATCTGTCTACACACACATACACACATACATATATATGAGTATATACAAATGAAATTCTTGTGTGTATACATTAAAAAGGATGTCAACTAAGATGGTGCAATGGATACAGGGTTTAGCCTAGAGTTAGGTCTCAGACATTTATTAACTATGTGACCTTTAACCCTGTTTGCTTCAGTTATGTCATCTTTAAAATGAGCTAGAGAAAAAAATGAAAAATCACTCCAGTATCTTTGCCAAGAAAATGCCAAATGAAGCCATGTAGAATTCAATATAACTCAAATAACTGAACAGCATATATTACAAGAGTCACAAACACCTCTAAGAATATAAATGTCCATAGAACACAAAATTCACCTGTTCAAATACGTGTGTGTAAACAAATATGCATTTACATGTGTATATATATATATATATATATATATATATTTGTAGGAATTAGCAGGTAGCATAGTTTTTTTTAATGAGTTATAAGAAGAGAACGATAATTGAGATTTCTTTTCTTGACTTTCAAAGTTAGCTTGTTCTCTTCTAACTAAATCAGTTTGCTTCATGGTTCAAAGTGTTTTGAATGTCATAAAATAATCTGCCTGTTGTTCTTGCATATGGCCTCCATAAGTGGTATTTGAAAGGTTTCCAAGAAAAAAAAATGTAATTTGGAAAAACTATGTAAGTATTTTTACATTCACTTTGGTAAATTTTGACAATGCATGATCTGCCCACACTGTAACAAATGACATTCAGAATTTATCTTCCTCATATCTTTTCTTACATGAAGTCACCCCACTCCTTTCCAAATTCACTCTGATCATTGAATTACATATTCAGTAATCTCTTCTTTATATGTGCTGCCCTGGTTGGCCCCTACCAAGACAAAATCATCAATTTTAAACTCCAATCGTTCTGTTGACTGAAGCCTTGATTGACTCTGCCTCCTTTGGTTTCCTCTCCCTTTGGAAGGGCTTGGATGGCACAATACTAAACTCATCAAAATGCCTTCCTTTAGACCAGTGGTTCCCCAATATTTTTGGCCTTCTGCCCCCTTCCCAGAAAAAAATATTACTTAGCCCCCTGGGAAATTAATTTTTTAAATTTTAATAGCAATTCATAGGAAAGATAAATGCACCTGTGGCCATCACCACTTGCCTGGATCGCTGCAGCACCCACCAAAGGGCGGTGGCACCCACTTTGGGAATCACTGCTTTAGAGAGGGCAGAAACTGGACTCTCAAATCACTCCACTTTCCAAGCCCTGGCCTGCCTGGTTTCAACTCCATAGAACAAGATGTCCCTTAAACTGTTACCTCTTGGTATCCTGTTTCCTTCCCCAACTTGCCTGCCTCTTACTATGTGTTTTCTCTCCCATCAGTTTGTTGTTCTCCCATCAGTTTATTGAGGGAAGTCATTTTTATTAATTTTTTACATTTTACATTTACATTTATTAATTGTATCCTTAGCCTTTAGCACAGTGACTGGCACATCATAAATGCTCAATGAATTTTTTTTTAATTTTGGCTTAGATTACTTATCTTCTGTCCAGCCAAGAAAAGTGAAGTTTATTCTTTTAAAATCCCATACTGTGGCATAACTAGAGATTTTGAAAGTATCACACCAAAACTGCTTTTACTTCATTGTAAAATAAAAATAGAGAGATTTCCAATATTTCTGAAACATAGGAAGAACCTTAGGCAGGATTTCTACTCATAGAAACAAGATAGGAAAAGATCCAAATTCTGAACCATCCACATGGCCATTTGCTAGCCGTGGGTACTAGCCTATTTTTAGGTAATTTATGCAATTTCTATTATCTTATTCTGTGTCTCTAAGTTATAAACTGAAACTAATATGGCTGCCACACCTCATCTTTTAATGAGGCTCACCTCATCAGGCAGGTGATCATGAAGGAAGATATAGACATATATTGTTACTTGTATTGTGCCCTGGGGCTGGGAAACTGTATGATTCTGCTCTTTACACAGCATTGGGTCAACATTCTAAACCTTAGGTCATCATGGCCAGCAACTTGGGGATGAATATTCCTGCCCTGACCTTCATGATCACCTTGTTAATAACTCAGAAGTAGTCCGTTGTGTGGAAACAGTTGTTTCTGGAGGCTTTGTTTCATCTGACTCATTATTAATACAACTGCTGAAATCATTAATGGAATCAAACATGCCCTAGTTCTTCTTTCATCTTAATTATCTCCATACAATTTCATTTTTTTACATTTTTTAAATGATTTAAAGTTTTCACAATCATGAATTCATTTGATTCTTCCAGTTTCCTCTGAGAAGTGATCAAGGCAGCTAATAAAATCTTTGTTTTTACAAAGGAGAAAAGTAAGGCTTAGAAAATTAAGTGATTTGACTAAGGTCCCATGCTAGTGACCTATTTGAGTCTAGAACTCAAAGCATCAGACTCCTCCCACTTTCTACTATACTACACAAAGAAGACTATGAGGGAAAACACAGTACTTTAGTCAAGCCTGCTCTAAATCTCTACAAAACCTCACCTAGCTCACAAATTTAAAACAATGTCTAAGGTAAGATAAAAGTTACCTGAATTTAGACTAGTTTCCTATTCTTTTGGATTATAAAACACTTCAACCTCATGAAAAATTTGTATTAGCAAATAACTACATATTCTATATGCCAATTTCCTCATTCTCTATTATGTGCACTTAAGGTATATTATTCATTTAAAAATATTTTAGTGAAGACGGACCAAAATGCAATTGTGAGTGTATTTTGGAACTATTTTATGTCATTTTGTTTTGTTTGGACCCTGGAAATCTCTTTGGCTGATGAAGGAAGGAATAGAAGTTGAAACTGTGAGGGGGGGTAGTTGCTAACTAGGAATCCTTCTCTTATTTTATCACACATTTCTTCATCTCCTAAATGCCAAAATAAAATGGGAGAATGAGGGCAAATGGAGCCAAGACAATAAATAGGAAAAGTGCTGAAAATAAACACTGTTAATTATATTAGAATTGAGATACATATTTCAATATAAGCATTGTACATGTTTCTTAAAGGACCTTATCTAGAAAATGTTTCACATTGAATCCTGTTGTTTTCATTATACAATCAGAAATGTATTTCCCATGTGTGTTAGGGGGTTTGAGGAGGGTAAGTCCCAAGATATAATTATCTATCTCACATCTCACATTTCTAAAATGTTCTGTGGTTTACAAAGTACATTCTTTCCAACAAGTCTGTGAGATAGATAACATAAAAGCACTCCCAAGAGAACAGTAAAAATTTTAAGTCATTTAGTTAAAATAAAATGCTTATTTCTAGTAATACTGAAGAAAATCAAAATCTCTGGCTCATGCAAAGGAAGTCTTCTTTAATATATCACAATAGGCTTTAAAAGGCTAAAGGAAAACAAAAGGATAATGACTAATGTAATCAGACAGAACACAGAGATAAAATATGATTATGCCTATGAAATATATTTTCTAATATTTTACAGAAGAATGGCATTTATCTTAAAGATACATTCTCTCTGTCTGCCAAGACCCTGATTAAGACTGTTTTGTAAATGCTCCTGGCTTTTATAGTGCTGCAGGTTAATCTTTATGGGAATTGTTGTCCAATTGTATTATTCATATCTGACTTTTCCTGAACCCATTTGGGTTTTTTTTGGCAAAGATACTGGAGTAGATTATCATTTCCTTCTCCAGGTCATTTTATAATTGAGGAAACTGAGGCAAACAGGGTAATTTGCCCAGGGTCACATAGCTAATAATTGTCTGAGGCCACATTATAAATCAGGTCTTTTTGACTAGATCTTTCCTTCATCCCACTACCCCACATAACTGCCTCCAGTATTAGAATGCCAAAAAGGAAAAAAAAAAAACAGTAACAGTTCATTCAATTAAATTCAATCTTATTTATTAAGGACCTACTATGTGCTAGGCACTGTACTAAGTTCTGCAAAGTCAAGAAAGAAAAAGACAATTTCTGCTCTCAATGCATTTATAATCTAATGGAGGAAAACCAGAAGTTAGAAAGCAAGGTTGGGAGTGAGAGAGGTCTTAGAACCACAGAGGAGAGCTAAAGATGGAAGGTGGAGTGAGCTAAAAGTCCAATTTCTGCCCTCCATAAAAGAAAATGAATTTAGTACTCTATTCTCCTCTCTCCATTTAGAGGGAAGAGAAGGCTGAGGGTGGAATATCCAAAGCTAGTTAGCAGCATGATGATGAGATTAGAAGTGATGAGCTTATCCTGGAAGGAACCTTTTGTTCAGTACAATTGAAACCAGGCAGAGCTGCAATTTATTCATTCATCATTTTAACACATATTTATTAAATCCTTACCAAGTGCTATATTAAATATTCTGCCTGTCTGTCTTTGTATGTGTGTGTGTTTCTCTCTCCCCTCTCTCCTTTGTTTCATATGTGTGTATATTCTTACTATATATATGTGTTTACATAGTATATATACATGTCCATGTATACATATCCATATACACACATATATGTATGATATAGACCTAGACACACACACACACAAAACCAGGGAAGTGGTATGGTTCAGCCAGTACTTTAGGAATATTAATTCACCAGCTGTTTAATGGTTGCAATAGAGACAACACTGAATTGAAACGATTAAAGCAAGTATACCAGGTGAAAAATGTAGATATGAATCAGTAAATTGTGAAGTAGGATTCCTAGAATACATAAAAGTAAATTAGATACTTAAGCACATAGTTGAAAAAATATATCTGTAGAGAACTAATAAAACTTGCATATCATTTTTATCGTAATTATATAAACTCATGTACCATATTTGACATGCTGTTGAGCTAAGTTTCAATTTTATGTATGTCAAGCTTTGTAAAATGAGATACACCTGAATAGTCAAATCTCCTTAATGAAATTTGGCTTCAGAACTAGAGAGAACATCACCCTTGCCAAATATGAAATTCCAAGTTAATAACAGCTTCATTGTAACAAGAGACACAAAAGGGAAAATATAATCTTTCCTCCATAAAATCTAAAAGTATTTTTGCTTTTTTTGCAATTTCTTTCTTGACCTCTTGGCATTAGCAGTATAAATAGCATCTAAATGTCTAATCAGGTTGAAGCATGCATCAATATATGAAAGGATAGATATATCAGATATGGCATAAAGTCCCCCGCTTGTGATAATGCTTCTGCCACTACTAATTGATTTCCAGGTGCATTTATTTATGAAATCTTAATAACATTCATGGCATATTAAGAAGCATATACCCTCAGATTCCTATTTGAGAGAGCTCTAAGAAGTTGTGGTCAACTAAAATTAGATGATACAGACCAAAAATATAATTGAGGAAAACCTCACATCTATGATCAATTCCCTGGGTTTTTGCCTACAATTCAGTTCTGTTTGAATTCTGCTGATGTCACTGTCCAGATGAACACAGTTTTCCAATTTTCATAGCTAAAGAAAATTAAATATAGTGATTTTGCAGCTGATTGGATAGTCCTAGGTCAGTCTCCATCCACACTGATACTTTTTGATTCATAAACTTTGCTGTCTTGTCTAAATTTCTAGGTTGTTAGTTCATTTCAAACTGTAGAAATATTTGTTTGTTTGTTTTTTTAGCTATTAATATTTTTTCATGGATAATAAATTTGAACATTTAGCAGTTAAAGAATTCAATCCTACAATCTTTTTTACCTTTCTGAGATTTTTAAATGGAAAAAATATATACAATAAACAAATGCACTTAAGTATTGAGGTTTTTAAATGATGTAAACATAAACTTGCTACCTAAGTGGATAATCACTTGTCTTAACCTACTATGAACTCATTTTATTTATTTATTCTTGTTCTAAGTTCTAAAAAAAAATCAAAGGAATTGCATTGTGTCTTTCTTTTTTTGAAAAAATTATTACTTATTTTTAACATTCTTTTTTATAGTAAAATTTTTGAGTTCCAAATTCTCTCTCTCCCAGCTCTTCCTAATCCACTGAGCAGGCAAATACTCAGGTAAAATCATGCAAAATGTATTAAGATATTTGCAATAACATACAAAAGCAAGAAAAATTTAAAAAGTGTACAAATGTACTTCAATTTATACTCCAAATTTGTCAGTTATTTCTCTGGAAGTAGAAAGAATTTTTTTTTCAATATGAGTTCTTAGGATCATTGACTTGATCAGTGCAGCTAAGTTGCAATTGGGCATCATTACTACATTGTTGTTATGTGTCCAATGCTTCTGCTCAATATACTTTGCATCCATTCATACAAGTCTTCCCTTTTTTTTTTTTTTTTGGACAACACACCCCTTTCCATTTCTTATAGAGAAACAGTACTTCAACACAAACATAGGTCATGTCTTGCTTAGACATTCCTCAATTGATGAGCACCTCTTCAGTTTCCAATTCTTTGTCATCATAAAACAGCTTCTGTAAGTATATGTATATATTTAATTCCTTTTCCTTTTATCTTTATGGGGTATAGAATTAGTAGTAGTATTACTGTATTAAAGTGTATGCATAGTTTTATAGCTCTTTTGGCATGGTTCCAAATGGTTCTTCAGAAAGATTAAACTAAGTCAAAACTTCACAAACAGTTCTTTAGTGTACCTATTTTTTCTCATTCCCCTCCAGGATTTGTCCTTTATGATAGGTGCAAGGTGGCACCTTGTTTTAATGTTCATATCTCTAATCATTAATGCTTTAGAGCATTTTTTTCATACAGCCACTGATTGGTTTGATTTATTCTTTTGAAAATTGCTTATTCATATCCATTGACAAGGTATCAATTGGAAGATGGCTTTAAATTTTTTTGAATTAAATCTTTAAATATTTGAGAGATGAGGACTTTATTAGAGAGATTTGCTATAAATAAAAAAATTTCATTCCATTTTTAATAAAATGTATTTTCTATGATTAAACACTTTAAATTAGGTTTATTTTGGTTTTTGCTGTCTGAGATCATAATTACCAACACTACTTTTTTTTTACTTTAACTGAAGCAAAATAGATTCTTCTCCAGTTCTTTATTTTAATTCTTTGCATTTGTCTTACTGTTTTCAAGTGGGTCTCTTTTAAATAATACATTGTCTTGTTCTAGTTTCTAATCCATTCTCCTATCCACTTCCATTCACATTCATATTTATGATTACTAAGAGTGTATTTCTCTCCATATAATCTTCTTTTGTTTATTCTTCTTTCTTTCCCATTCCTCTAAGTCTGTTTTGCTTCTGACTATCACCTTTTTAAGCTTCCCCTCTTTTATCATCCCCTCCTTTTCTCTTATCCCATTCCCTTACCATTTCCCTGTTGCATAAATTAGATTACTAGATCCAGTTGAAGGTATACATATAGTCTTTCTTCAGTGAATCCATTCCAAACAGAATTAGATTCATGCACTGCCATCCACTCCACTGTAAAAGTGCTTCCTTATGTGCTTCTTTTATGTAAGAAAATCTTCCCTATTCCTTTTCTCCTTTTCCCAATGTATCTCTATTTCTCATTCCTCCATTTTTTTAGATCTATGTAATAGACTCCCAACTATGCCCTCTCTATGTAGATTTCTAACCACTATAATAATGACAAATATGATAGGAAGTACTTATATCATTTTCCCATATAGGAAAATTAAAGAGTTTAACATTATTCAGGCCATCATGATTTCTCTTTAATGATTCCCTTTAGTCTTGAATTGAATACAAAATTTTCTATTCATCTCATTTTTTCAACAGTAATGGTTGAAGTTTTCTATTTCATTAAACATGTATTTTTTCTCCAAAGTATTACACTCAATTTTGTATTCTTGGTTGTAATTCTATCTCCTTTGCCTTCCAGAATATAATATTCCAACCCTTCCACTCCTTTAACACATAAACTCTTAAATCTTGTGTTATCCTGACTGTAGCTACATGATATTTGAATTGTTTCTGTGCTGATGTGTTAAAAAATTTCTCCTTACTCTGTGAGCTCTATAATTTGGCTTATGGGATTCCTAAGTGTCTTCATTTTGGCATCTCTTTTAGGAGATGATTAATAAATTCTTTCAATTTCTATTTTACCAGCTGAATTTAAGACATCAGGGCAGTTTCCTTTTCTCTCAAAAGATGAGGTCTAAACTTTTTTTTTTTCTTGGATCATGACTTTCAGGTAGTACAATAACTACTAAATTAGCTCTCTTCTATTTTTCAGGTTAGTTTTCTTCCAAAATTTTTTTCATTTTTTTCATTTTCTTATATTATTTCTTGATGTCTTCTGGAGCCATTAGCTTTCACTTGCCCAATTTTAATTTTTTAATAAATTACTTTTCTCAATGAACCTTTATGCCTCTTTTCCCACTTTTCCAGTTCTGATTTTTAAGAAGCTCTTTTATTCAATGAAATTTTATGTCTGATGCCATTAGGCCAATTCTGTTGCTGTTTTTTTTAATGTTATTTTCTTAAGGGCTTTGGGGTTTTTTTTGGTGCTTCTTTTACCAAGACATTAATTCTCTTTCCATAATAATCTTTTATCACCAATTTTTCTTTTCTTCTTTTTTCTTCTCTCATTATTATCTCTTTCTTTAACTTTTCTACCAAATTAGGATTTTTTTCTTTGAAGCTTTGCATGTAACTTTATATCACCTTCTTGTCTTCTTTTGAGTTTGTATCTTCATCTTGCCTCCCACCACAGTAACTTTTATCCTCAAGTTCTTTTTTTCGTTGTTTCCTTATTTTCCTAACTTATGTCTTGACTTTGTACTTTTATGTTAAAGTTGGGCTCTGTTCACCAGGAGTGGGGATTTTTAATGCTGCTGTTTTCAGAGTTATTTCTTGGAGTCCCTATGTTATTAATGTTTCCAATGTGGAATAAACTACAGAAAGTTGTGGACATTGCTTTTCCTAATCAGTGCTCTGGATTTTTACCTGCAGCCCCAAACTCTATCATTTTTCTTGACCCTAGAATTGGGACTGTCTTCCCTGATCTCCTGCTATATAGCAAGTACTGGTGCTCCTTTCTGAGTTCAAAATGAGACCACAGCCATTGCCCCATTGTGACTGAGCAGAGGTCCATCTTTATAACCTGAAATTGGGACTGCCAACTGTGTATGGGCAAGAGAGTTGCCAATCAGTGCAAGCTGTATGCAATGCTAGCCAAATTTCTTGCCAGTTGTGCAATTGCCTTGCTATCTCTGGACTGAGAGCTCTCAAAGCTGATGCTATTGCTGATAGCCTAACTTATCTCTTAACTGATCTTGCACTGTGTGAGTTCTAGGCTGACCCACACCCCAATATCACAGACCACTCTTGCCAATCTCCTAAATTGTGGTAGGCTGAAGAAAATATACCAGTCAAACCATTTGTTTATTTTACCTCTTCAAAAATTCATTTTAGAGTTGCTTGGAGGTATTGTTGGGAGAATTCAGATGAGTAGCTACCTCTTCTCCATCATCCATATTAATATAATTTTCAAATGATTAAAATAACATTTACCTTTATCAATCAGTTCAAAGATCTTGTCCCATTTTTATCAAATATTTTATTAGAATAGCAAGAAATCTCTTTTCCCATAAGTACCCACTTATGTCTCTATATGAAATCATGAAATCTCTTTATTTCTTTGGTTTAAACAAACATTGATGTTATTATATATATATATATACATATATATATATCATGTTTAATAATGCAACAAACAAAACAGTAAAAAAAAATTCAAATGTGAAAAAGATGACAGGCAGAGTTGCTTTTAATCATCACTAAAACTGCTAAATTTCCTCATTTCTGGAAACAGTTCCACCATTCAGCTCTTTCAGAATAGTAGTCATATTTTTTAAAATATTAGATTTTTAAAATATTTCTTCTCAGGAGGAACTAAAATCTCTTCATCTTCTATCTGTGTCTCACTCACTATCTTTTCACATATGACAGGCAACCAAAGAGAATGACAGTTAAACTGCCATTCTCTAGTTTTCCATTGCTTCTTAATGATATCATAAACATATGTATTGTCTCTGTGGGAGAGTCATAAAGCTGCGCATACCTACCTACAGAGAGAGGCACACCACAAGGCCATGCAGGTACCTGCAAGGTCACAACGAGGAGTATTGGGTGCAAGCCAATGGTGATCCTTCCCCACGCCCACCTACTAGTATCACCAGGTTCTGAACTTGAGCCTAATTCAATTTCAAGATCCCGAGATTGTGCCTAAGTCAACAGCAGAGTACCCCATTCCCATACCTTCAAGTTCTAAGCCCTAGTGAAAGCCTGCAGTGAGGCCCCAAGCCTTGGTTCGATGCAGTCTGAGGATCACCTGGCCATTTTATGTACAGCATGAGGTTCTGGGCCCCTCTCCAAACTGGCAGAAAGCACCTGCTCCTCAGTCCAAGCTCGGCATAAAGCAATCTGTGGTGCACCTGGCTGGTGCAAGTCTAATGGGAAGCCCAGAGACCTGCCCAAGGCTGCAGTGAGGCCCCAAGTTCCACTGGAAGACAGTCCACATATGTGCCCAGAGAGAGGCTCTAAGTCCCTACGCAACCCTGCAAGGAGGTTCCAAACCTGGGTGAAAAGCAGTCTGCACTACACCTGGACTCTGTAAGCCCAAAGGGAGGCCAGAAGACTCTGTTCAAGCTTGAAGTTGGTCCTGAGCCCCAGTACAAAGCATCTCACAGTTCTCTGAACTCTGCAGTATCAAAAACAAAAAAGATAAATACACCACCAATGATGAAGAAATCAAATCAATCATTACGAGCTATTTTCCCCAATTATATGACAATAAATCTAACAATCTAGGAGAAATGGGTGAATATTTTCAAAGATATAAATTGCCCAGATTAATGAAAGAGGAAACAAAATACATAAATAATCCCATCTCAGAATGAGAAATTGAAGAAGCCATCAATGAACTCCCTTTGAATAAAGTGCTCAGGGCCAGATGGATTCATAAGTGAATCCTATCAAATATTTAAGAACAATTAATCTTAATACTAGGTAAACTATTTAAGAAAAAAGGCAAAGAAAGAGTCCTGCTAAATTCTTTTTATGACACAAATGTGGTATTGTTACCTAAACCAGGAAGAGCAAAAACAGAGAAAGAAAATTACAGATCAAATTCTTTAAAGAATGAATATCTCTGCAAAAATCTTAAAATATTAGCAAAGAGACTATATATATATATATATATATCAAAGATCATTCATTATGATCAGGTGGGATTTAAACAAGGAATACAAGGCTGACTTAATATTAAGAAAATTATTAGCATAATTGACTATATCAATAACAAAACTAACAGAAATTATATGATTTCTCAAAAGAGGCAGAAAACCCCTTGGACAAAATGTAGCACTTATTCTTAATTAAAAAACATTGGAAAGTAAAAGAGTAAATGATCCTTTCCTGAACTGATAAGTAATATCTATCTAAAATCATCAGAGAATACAACCTGCAATGGGGTGAAGTTAAAAGTCTTTCCAATAACTTCAGAGATGAATCAAGGATGCCCATTTTCATCGCTATTGTAAAATTTTTGCTAGAAATGCTAGCTTTAGCAATAAAAGAAGAAAAATAAATTATATTAATTAAAGGAGGCAATGAAGAAATTAAACTATAACTCTTTGCAGAAATATGATGGTATACTTAAAGAATCCTAGACAATCAACTAAAAAATTGGTTGAAATAATTAATAACCTCAGCAAAGTTGCAGCATAGAAAATAAATCTACATAAATCATAAGTATTGCCAAAAAAAGTCCAGGAGCAAGAGATATAGAAATTCCATTGAAAATAACTCTAAATATAAAATACCTGAAATCCCTTTGCCAAGAAAAACATAGGAATTTTATGAACACAATTACAAAACATTCTTCACACAAATAATGTTAGATCTAAACAATCAGAAAAATAGCAATTGCTCATGAGTAACCAGTTGAGCTAATATAATAAAAATGACAATTCTACCTAAATTAATTTACTTTTTTAGTGCCAGATCAATTAAACCACTAAAAATCATTTTATAAAACTAAAAATCTAATAAAATCAATCTGGGAGAACAAAAAAATCAAGACTATCAATGGAATCAATTCTGATGTGCCAGCTTATACCTATCAGTTTGGCCAATATGATAGTAAAGGAAAGTAATAAATGTTATAAGGAATGTGGGGAAATTGAAATAGTAATGTGTTGGTGGAGTTTGGAGCTGATCCATCCATTCTAGAGGGAAAATTGGAACTATGCTTAAATGGCTAAAACCGTGCTTATCATTTGATGCTGTAATACCATTACTAGGTCTGTATCCCAAAAAGATTTAAAAAAAGGTAGAGGAAGGACCTAATTGTACCAAAAAAAATTAGCAGCCCTTTTTGTGGTGGCAAGGAATTAGAAATTGAGGGGATGTCCATCAATTGAGAAATGGTTAAACAAATTGTGGTATAGAGTGGTGATGGAATACTTTTGTGCTACAAGAAATGATGTACAGGATGATTTCAGAAAAAGCTGGAAAAAGCTACATGTGAACTGATGAAGAGTAAAATAAGCAGAACCAGGAGAACATTGTACACAGTAATAGCAATATTGTGGGATGATCAATTCTGAAAGACTTAGCTACTCTCAGCAATACGATGATCCAAAACATTTCTGAAGGACTTATTAAAAAACAATGCTATCCATCTCCAAATTAATAACTATTGGGAGTCAGAATGCAGAAAAGCATACTATTTTTCACTTTATTTTATTTTATTTTTGCACCTTAGTTTTATATGTGTATTCTTTTAAAACAATATGGAAACATTTTTTGCATAATAATACATGTATAACCCAGATCTAGTTGCTTACCATTTCTGGGAGGGGTCAGTGAAGGGAAGAGGGAAGATGATTTGAATACTAGAACTTCAGAAAACACATATGGAAAAATTTTATTACATATAATTAGGAAAAGAAAACATTTTTAAAAGAAAAAAATAAAAATTTTACTTCTATAACCCTCAATTTTCCTATCATTAAGGGTTTAGACTCAATGAAATCTAAAGTTTTTAATCCACTTTAAAACTCTAATCTTACTAAGTTATGATCATATGAAAATCCCTTAACATCCTTAATTCTCAGTAAGATAGGCAATATATATGTATATATGTATGTATATGTGTATACAAATATATGCACATGTCTGAATACATATAAACATACAAATGTATCAAATAAATTCACTAAAAGTATCAATAACTAGGTTCGGAATGGAGCGAGAGCTGAGAATTTTCTCTAACAAGTAGCAGAAAGGTTGAAGGAAAAGAAACCTTGTCTATTTTCTTCCCTCGGCACTCTAGTACCTGGTGAAATCTTGTTAGCGGCAGCTTGAAGAGAGGATAAGCAGAGTTTTCTAAGACAGCTGAAGCATTGGCCTTCTGACACTTTTTAGAATGTGATCATCAAGCGTACACAGTATATTTTAGTGTATGAAGATATTTTTATTATGCACACGTTTATTTATAAAATATGCATCTATATTTTAGGTGTATCTATGCATGCATGTACACATATATTGTAATATACACATAAATAAATGCATGCATCATATATATGTGATAAATATTTATGGGTATAATACAGATGTATAAAAGGATATATACATGTATATATGTCAATATGCCAGCATATGACACAGGTGTGAAGGGAACTCTTGCGTGGGTCATGGGCCAGTGACCTAGGCTCCTGAGCCAGAAAGGATGAGGTTATTGATCTGGGGTAAAAGGGAAGGAATAAAAAAGAGGGAGTTTCAGGAAGTGGGCTCTCTATTTGCAGGGTGTAAAGGAAGATGGCTGAGTGACCCATTTGGACAAGTACTCACCTGGCTAGTTAGAAATAGACTTTTCTCTATATCTGTCTGCCTTCTCTTATTCAAGTAAATATTAGTAAACTCTATGGAATTAAGGACCAGAGTTTAATATAGTTTTTAAAGTTGGTGACACATAAGTGCTTGTACGAATATATGTGTGTACGTATAAAGAATCTATTTAATTCCAGAACCTGAATGGAATATAGTTATTTATAGCCAATGTATAACACATTACTAGGTTATGAAAAAGGTGGAGACTATTAGTAGTATGATGTTATCATTACCACAAGATTTTGAATAAAACTAAAGGTACTTGGCTTGTAAACATCAAGGTGATTGAAACTACCATTAACTTTCTTCAGGACCTGAAGAGGAATAAGAAAAGATTGTTTATTCAGAAATTTGCATAAAGTCAATACATGGTAATTTCACCCTTCTACAATAATAACTTCTGTTAGAATGAGATTTATGTCCTTCTCTATTCCAAATATCCTAACACATTTTATTGTTTTTTTAAAAGTGTGTTTATTTTTATTAGGAACAAATCATTCCTAAATTTACTATTAAGGTCAATACAGCAAATTGACTGACAATGCAGAAGAAGCTTTCAATAAAATCTTCCCAGAGATTTACCACAGTGTCTCAGAATCAGCTACTCAGAAGCAATCAGTCTAGCAAAGAACCCAGGGAAAGCCCAGTGTTTACAGAATGTATAGTTCTAAGATCCTGATATGAAACTGGACAGGCAGCCCATTGAGTAAATCCTTCAGTACCTATAACTTAGACGGGTAATGTAAATGGACTATTGGAGTGAAGAGATAGTGAACAAGAACAAAGAAAAAAGAAGAGAATTTGGGTGATCATGCATTGCTTCTAGTAATATCAATAAAAGGAAGCTATTCCTTGGCACAAAAATTTCACCTAATTCATAGCAATATACAATAGATTCAATTCAATGAGCATTCATTAAGCATGCATTATGTTTCAGGTACTGTGCTAAGTATTAAGGGATACAGAAATAAACAAATCCTTGCCCTTAAGGAGCTTACATTGGACTAGGGATATGTATTCATATAAATTACTATGAAGTTTGCATAAAATATCCAAACAAAAAATTGCAGGGAAAAGGAAGGTCTCATGTAAGAAGTGATATATAAGCTGTGCTCTGAAGAAAATTAGGGAACTGACAAAAAAGAAAGCAGAGGACATTCTTGAGGTCGCAGCAGAACAGCTACCTCAAAAGAATGTTCTTCCTCCTCACTAAAGCATGATGACCATATTCCACCAGAAATCAGAAGAACAACGGAGTTTTGGAAAGCAACTCTTTTTTCGTTTGTTTGTTTTGTTTTGTTTTTTCCCCCATCTGTCACTAATGAAATTCTAGTAGATACTAGAGGGGAAGAGAAGGAAGGCAAATGAGATCCCCTTTGTGTTTTGCCTCCACACCAGTTAGAATGTTAGTTCCCTAAGAATAGAGACTGCTTTTCTGCATTTTATCCCTAATAATTAGTATATACAGAGCTCATAATTGATGCTCTTTCATCCATTCATCATTTATTTGTTTTAGAACTACATTATCAAAAGTCAGAAATGCAATTTCATATATGATAGCTACAGCAGATCTGATTTGTCAACTTAATCAGTTTATAAGTTTTTAAGAGGTTCATTTGATAAATGGTTGACTTGTTATTTAGTAAAAAACAACAACTAAAATACAACAACTATGTTTCTCCTGGAATATATACCAAAATGACTTTTTAAAATTAAAAGTTATGGACATTTTTGCTTTTAAACTATTTGCATTACTCAATATGTTTTTATACATGACATGTCTTCCTATGCTTCCCTGTAGTCATGACATTCAGTATTTCATGCAGAAGAAGAAGGAAGGAAGGAAGGAAGGAAGGAAGGAAGGAAGGAAGGAAGGAAGGAAGGAAGGAAGGAAGGAAGGAAGGAAGGAATTTCCTGGATGACTAGGAAGTTTATGGTGCCTCATCTAAAAAATGAAAGGTAGGTTTAGAAGAAAGGTAGTTTTGGGGGAAGAGATAATAAAAGTTCTTTTGACTTTATTGATTTTGGGGTTCCTATGAGACATCTAATGAGATATGCATGAAAGGCATTTCATGGGACTCTCTTTCCATTGCCTCTCCAATATCAACTAGATCCATCTTTTGTAATTTTTGCCAAGGTTTGAAATGTGGAATGAAATCGCAATATTGTTTCAATTTTTATTTCTTTTATTATTAGTAAACTGGAATAATCTTTAAAAATGTTTTGTATTTAAACTGTTTGCAATTCTTTTTTATTCATTTTATTTTTTTCCCAAATTATCTGTCTATACAATTTCTTAAGATGCATTTTTTGATATTTTCCCATCCATTTTCTTTTTCTCCCTCCCTCTCTTCCCCCATACCAAAGATGGCAGATAATATGATTTAATCTATACATATATTATCATATAATCCAAATTTCCATGTTTTTATGTTGTGAAAAAGATACATATCACTTACACCAAATAAAAATTCATGAAGGAAATAAAGTAAAGAATGATATATTTCAAAGTGCAATTGGATGTGAGACCATTTTCCTGTAGAAGACAACCAAGAAAGTGGGGAAAGAGGGACTTTTTCATTGAGGTGAGAGGGAAGCACCTTCCTCAGCAAAGCCACACAAACAGCATAGGTCAACAGTAACCACGCCCCCAATCCCTAGGACAACAGCAAAAGCCCCAAACCCCAACTAAGCCAAAAGCAGAGAACCCTCACCTGCTTCTTGAGTTCTGGGCCTAGATACACCCTAGCCCCTTTGTGCTTGACCTGGATGAGGCCCCAAGCATCAGCACAAGCCGACAGTGAGGATTTAAGCCTCAACCCCAAAGTGTGCTGGTCTTGCAAACCAACAGCTGGCCATTGGGAGACTGATCAGCAGTGTGAGGAGGCTTCCTGACTCTCAACCCAGAGGCCAACATGCCACCTTGTAAGAAACAAAACTTTCAGATACCTGGAACTAGACCTGAGCGTAGCAGCAAGATAATACTAAAGTTCAAGTGAGTTCCCTCTCTCTGCTGCTAACAGAACTCACCTAAAAGATAAAAATAAAAGTCAAGAAAAAGGTTGAGTGAAATGAGCAAA
>NC_058133.1:337186915-337210782 GCF_016433145.1 Gracilinanus agilis | reverse complement strand
ATCATGTGATTTTTGTTTGTTAGATTGTTGATATGGTCAATTATGTGGATGGTTTTCCTAATGTTGAACCATCCTTGCATTCCTGGTATAAATCCCACCTGATCATGGTGGATAATCCTCTTGATCCCTTGCTAGAGTCTCTTTGCTAGTATTCTATTTAAGGTTTTTGCATCTATGTTCATTAGGGAAATTGGTCTGTAGTTTTCTTTCTCTTTTTTTGATCTACCTGGCTTTGGAATCAGTACCATATTTGTGTCATAAAAGGAGTTTGGTAGGACTCCTTCTTAGCTTATTATATCAAATAATTTGTATAGTATTGGGATTAGTTGTTCTTTCAATGTTTGATAGAATTCACTTGTGAATCCATCAGACCCTGGTGATTTTTTCTTAGGGAATTCTTTGATGGCTTGTTCAATTTCTTTTTCTGAATAGGATTGTTTAGGTATTCTATTTCTTTTGCTGTTAATCTAGGCAATTTATATTTTTTAAAATATTCCTCCATATCCATATCTCCTAGATTGCTATATTTATTGCTATATAATTGGGCCAAATAATTTTCAATGATTGCCTAAATTTCCTCTTCATTAGAGATCAAGTCTCCCTTTGTATCTTTAATACTGTTAATTTGGTTTTCTTTCCTTTTTTTTTATTAGATTGACCAGTACTTTGTCTATTTTATTTGTTTTCTAAAAATACCAGCTTCTAGTCTTATTTATTAATTCAATAGTTCTTTTAGTTTTGATTTTACTAATTTCTTCCTTGATTTTTAGTATTTCTAATTTAGTTTTCATCTGGGGATTTTTAATTTGCTCACTTTCTAGTTTTTTAATTTGCATGCCCAAATTATTAATCTCTGCCCTCCCTAATTTGTTAATATATGCACTCAAGGATATAAATTTCCCCCTGAGTACTGCCTTAGCTGCATCCCACAGAGTATGTTAGGATGTCTCATCATTGTCATTCTCTTCAATGAAATTGTTGATTTTCTATAATTTCTTCTTTGACTAGCTTGTTTTAGAGAATCATATTATTTAATTTCCAATTAGTTTTTGATTTGCCTGTTCAGTTGCCAATAGTAATTATTATTGTCATTGCATTATGATCTGAGAAGGTTACATTTATTACTTCTGCTCTTTTTCATTTGGTTGAAATGTTTCTATGCCCTATTACATGGTCAATCTTTGGGAATGTACCATGTGCAGCTGAAAAGAAGGTGCATTCCTTTTTGTCCCTATTTACTTTTCTCCACATATCTAGAAAATCTAATTTTTCAAGGACTTCCTTCACCTCTCATATCACTTTTGTATTCATTTTTTATTTGATTTATCTAAGTCTGAAAGAGGAATATTTAGATCTCCCACTATTTTGGTTTTACTATCTATTTCCTTCTTGAGCTCTGGCAGTTTCTCCTTTATGAATTTGGATGTTATGCCATTTGGTGCATACATAGCAATGTTATTTCCTCATTGTCTATATTGTCTTTTATCAGGATGTAGTTACCTTCCCTGTCTTTTTTAATCATATCTATTTTTACTTTGGCTTTGTCAGAAATCATGATCCACACTCCTGCCTTCTTTTTCTCATTCAAAGGCCAAAATATTTTGATCTAGCCCTTTACCTTAAATCTTTGTATGTCCACCCTCCTCATATATGTTTCTTGTAGACAACACATGGTATGCTTTTGGTTTCTAATCCACTCTGTTGCTTCCTTTTTATGGGTGAGTTCATCCCATTAACATTCAGAGTTATAATTATCAGTTGTGTATTCTCCAATATTTTGGTATCCTCTCCTAGTTCTATCCCTTCTTCTTAGGCTATTTTCTTTTAAACCAGTGATTTGTTTTAAACCAGTAACCCTTGTCCCCTCCCTTGATTTACTTACCTTTCCACCCCCTCTCTTATTATTCTCTTCTTTTTATTTTTAAAGGCCTAATGAATTCCCTTCCCCTTCTTCTCCCCTCCCCTTTTTTGACCTCCCCACTCCCCTGCTCCCCTTAGTTTTTCCCTTCTGACTTTCTCAGTAGGTTTAGATAGAGTTCTATATCCCAATGGATACATCTACTCTTCCCTCTCAGGGTTAAATCCACTGAGAGAAAGTTTTAAATATTACCTTAAATATTAAATATTACCTCTCTTCCTCTCCTTCTTATAATAGTATTCATCCCCTCCCCTTCCCATGACCTCGTTCTATGTAATAGAATATCCTATTTTTCTTATTCATTAAAGTTTCTCTTGGTGCCATCTACTATTCACCCCCCTCTTTCCCATACACCCCCATATCATCTTAGACCATTTAGTATTCCAACCTCTCCCTGTGAATAATTCTTCTAATTGCTATAATAGTGGATACTATAATAGTGATTAGAGTTCACTACAGAGAATTACACATAAAATTTCTGCACATAGGAATACGAATAATTAGATCTTATCAAATCCCTTAAAGAGGCAAATTTAAAAATAAGAGTTTTCTTTCTTTCCCCTATGTTTCTTATTTACCATTTCATGTTTCTCTTGTTTTTTTGTGGTTGGTTATCAAACTTTCCATTTAGTCCTGGTCTTTTCTGTGCAAATACTTGGAAATCTTCTATCTTGTTGAATGCCCAAACTTTCCCCTGGAAGTATATAGTCAGTTTTGATGGGTAGGTGATCCTTGGTTGTAGACCCAGTTCTCTTGCCTTTCTGCATATCATATTCCAAGCCTTGAAGTCTTTTAGTGTGGAGGCTGCCAGATCCTGTGTGACCCTAATTGGTGCTCCTTGATATCTGAATTGTCTCTTTCTGGCTTCTTGTAAAATTTTTTTCTTTTACTTGGAAGCTCTTACATTTGGCTATTATATTCCTGGGGGTTGTCTTTTCAGGGTCTAGTGTAGAGGGTGATCTATGGATACTTTCAATGTCTATATTGCAGTCTTGTAGAATTTCAGGGAAGTTTTACTGAAAAATTTCTTTTAGTATGGAGTCCAAATTTCTATTAATTTCTGCTTTTTCAGGAAGACCAATGATTCTCAGATTGTCTCTTCTAGACCTGTTTTCATGATTGGTCAATTTCTCAGTGAGATATTTCATGTTTCCTTCTATTTTATCAGTCTTTTGACTTTGTTTTCTTTGTTCTTGCTGTCTTGAGAAATCATTGGCTTCTACTTGCCCAATTCTTGTCTTTAGAGACTTGTTTTTTGCTATAATCTTTTGATTTTCCTTTTCAATTTGGTCCAACCTGTTTTCTAGGTGCTTGGTTTTGGTCTCTAATTTGCTTATTAATTCTTTTGATTTGGGGGCATCTTTTTCAAATTGCCCAATTCTAGCCTTTAGAGATGGTTTTCGGCTATAATCATTTGGTTTTCCTTTTCAATTTCATCTGTTTGGTTCTTCAAGGCTTCCAGCTCATCATTTCTGTTCTTCAATTTGCTTATCAATTCATTTGATTTCTGAGCCTCGCTTTCCAATTGCAAAATTCTGCCTTTTAAACTGTTATTTTCTTGGCAGATCCCCTCCATCTTTCTCATAATCTCAGATTTAAACTCTTCAAGAGCTTGTGGCCAGTTTTCATTTTGGGGGGAAGGTTTGGATATGGTTACTTGTTTGTTCTCCTCTGCTGTTTGCCCTGTTGTCTGAATTTTTTCTGTGTAAAAGTTGTTGAGTGTTAAAGATTTCTTCTTGATCTTTCTCTTCTGGGGTTCTTGTGTCTGGCTTGCCATTTTTAGCCCAGCACCCTCTAAGCTTTATCCTCAAACCCAGGGTTTGTCTGCACTTTTTAGGCTTCTGAGGTCTCAGGTCTAGTTGTTCTCAGGGTCAAGCCTCCTGGTGATCTCCTTGAGTGTTCCTCTGCCCAAAGCTCTTTTAACAGTCTCAGGGAGCTGCTTCCACAGTCATGCACCCCTCTGCACTGGGTCCCCACCCAAGGTCCGCCTGTGCTCAGGATCCACATCTGTATACTCATCTGTGCCTCAGCTCAAGGTCTGTGTTCAAAGTCTGCACATTCTTTAACCTCTTGGGGTTTTAAGTCTTGCTGCTCTCAAGATCAGGCCCTGGTGATACCAGGTAGCTGCCAAGGACTTAATGGATGCCCCAAATTTGTTCTAACTCTTGTGGGCTGGCTTTGGCCCTGTAGGTGGTGTGAGTGTGGGGAGGGAGTTGCTCAGCTCACATTTTAGTGAGAACTATTTCTCCCCCTTATAGTATGGAAATGCCCGATCCCACATACCTTCAATGCTGTATACTGTTGTGGGGCCCCTTCATTTGTCTCGATTTGTTTTTATGTCCTCTTGAGGAGTCCTATATGTGTGGGTTTGGAGAGGTTAAGCAGCTGCTTTTTACTCTGCTGCCATCTTAACCCAGAAGTCACGAGATACTCTTTTTATGTTCTCTGGAACCGGATGTACTACCCACAATGCCACACATAAGACAATGCAAATTATCTAATATCACTTAGTAAGAAAGATAAAAGAAGGATGATACACAAACACAATTATAGAGAAGTTTGATATATACTCTTTTCATAGTCCATTGATGGGGAATTCATTGTTGGAATTATCTGTCTTCCAATGAACCACAGAAAGCATCCATTATGGGCCACTTACCAAGACTCTCTATTCCTCTCATCAGGGTTTACAAGAAATAGATGATTCCTATTATGTGCATTTTTGGACAGCTATCTTTGCTGCGTGATTGAGTGGCATAGGTTCAGTGGCTCAAATCATCCCTTCTCTCTGCTTCCTTTTTTTTCTTATTAGTTATTTGTGAAGGTGTACAGTGTGCTTCTTCTTCAGTACAAACAGCAGTAGAAAATTAAGACTCTTTCTTGATTGATATGTCCATAGTTCTTGAACTACATATGCAAGATGAAAAGTATATATATATATATATATAATTTAAAAATCATTGATTTTCAAAGTGTCTTTCTCATCTTGAATATGTAGTTCAACCCTTACCCATATTCCACTCCATTGTAAATCTTTCCCAGATGCTGTCCTGGCATAGCAGGAAGTAAGGTATGCTAATTCTCTCTCCCATGCTGTGGATGACTCAGCAGAACTAATTGGTGAGGGAGGTGTCCTTTCTGTCAGGTCATTCTTCTGGTTAATGTGGTCCTGGAGGCTTTTCAGGAAAAGGCATCAACCTAGGTTTTGAAACTTGTCGATGTCCTACAGTGCATGTTGTGCCTTTTGCTTTATTAGCTCAGGAGCTGGGCTGCATTAGGCACACTATTAATCCTGCCTGTGGAATTCAGTGCCTAAAGCAAAGTAACTATCTTGGCTATTTTTTTAGGAAATTCAGGTTTATAGGGAGAGAAAATAAGTTAATTCAGTCCTTAGAAGAGCCTGTCTGATTCTAAAATATTATGACTGTCCTAAGTGTGCTCCTTTGACATTGGGGCAAAAGTAAGTTTAGGTAAAGAGGAAATGGGCTTGTATCTGGCAAGTTTAAAATTATTTACACAGGGGAAAAAAAGGAAAAAAATGCAGTAACATTGATTGCCAAACCCACATATCCTTAGAAGTTAACTATAAAGTTTGGGCAGAAGCCCTGGTTTACTGTATACTGATTATTATTGTATATTCTCCACCAATCTTGTACTGCAATGGAAACTGTGGACAGAAAAATATTCTTAGATGTTGAATTTCTGTGCTTTAGAGTTTTGTGATTTTAAGTTGAATACTGAGCATCTGGTTTCCAGTCTTCTTTTGGTATTTACTAATGTTATAATCATATAAAAACACAAGAAAAATAGCAATTATGTATAATATGTAATATGTAAGTGTAATTATTTTTGATAAATGATTGCTCATTTGTACATTCATTGAACAAATATTTATAGAGGGTATATTATGCTGCATAGAACTTGGAATCTGCATCTTCTTGATGCTTAATATGTACTTAAAAAGTATTTGCATGTTAGTTTGCACACTTGTAAGAAACTATTAAACTTCATTTTATACTAATATTTTCATTATACTAGGAGCTCTCATTGTATTGCTATGAGTCTGTCTTAAAATCATATAGGTTTGAGCCCTGAAATATTCTTACATATTATTTCATTAGTTTCTTTGGTTAAAAACAAACAAAACAAACAAAAACCACCAGATACTGAACACTCCAGTTGTGAACTTCTGTGATCATATTTAAAGTGATGCTAACATGATGGATATGGTTAAAGGAACAATGAATTTTAAAAGGGAATGGTGCAGGAATTGGCTCCAAATCCTAGGTTCACTAATTGTTACTTGTATAGTCATGATCAAATTATTTAACTTCTTTCAAATTCACTTCTCTTATCTTTAAAGCTGGGATGGGCAGATAAATTCTAATGTTCCCTCTTATATCTAATTCTCTGATTTTTATGACAGGAACAGAGTACATCATTGGGTATATATATATATATGAAACTGTTCATATCAATAGTAACTTCCAGGGATGTAATGTGAATATCAGAGTCTTAAAGATTACAAAGTTAACTCCATTACCTATGGAATATTTTAACAGGCTTGTGGTGGAGTTTAAGTCTCCTAATCTTGGCATTAGCCAGATAAATTAGGAAAGAAATAATATTAGTAATGACCTAGAAAAAAATTGCCACATTAAACCTCTAAGTCCATTTCATCTGACATTCTTGGCTTTCCCCTTCTGATTTTCCCTGTTTACGTATTCAGTGCAATCACATTATTTCCCCTGCCTAGAAGAACTCTTCAATGCCATATGCCACTCAATCTTTAATTCAACATATGTATTAAATACCTACTATGTGTAGAGTCTGTCATAGTTGATAAAGGAGATTAAGTTTAAATAGGCCAAGGTTTGAGCTGAAGGCTGGAGTTTATATTATAGGAGAAGGAAGAGGAGATACTAACACAGATAACTAGAATATACACTATTCAATGATAAGTGCTTCAGGGAGATACAAATCAAAAAGCCATATGAGTGTTCAAGGGTGAGATACTTATCTACAAGGAAGGTTATAGAGGATGTAAGAATTATAGTTAGGCATTAAAGGATAGTTAGAATTCAATCAACAAAGAGGCAGAGAGAAAAAAAAACCAACTATATGAGATAGAGACAGTTTTAGAAATATCATGAAGTTAGGAAAGCATCAGCATCATAGGGTCAATCTAGCAGATAGAATGGTCCAGTTTAGCTGCAGCACAAAATATTTATAATAAAATAAAGTGAAATAGTTAAGAAAAATAGACCAAGAATAAATTATGGAAAGCCTGGATTATCAGGAATGAATTCATGCCTGGAATGAAGGCAAAAGGGAGCCACTGAAGAATTTTGGACAAAGTAGTTTAATAGGTTCTGTAGTCTCATCTTGATGTGTTTCCTCTAAATTCATTTGTGTTAAAGGCAGAACCAAGATGTTAGAGTAAAGAGAACATTTTTTTGCTGCGTCCTGCTGACATTCATCTCTAAACAATTTTGTTAAAGTGTATAAATTAGTGATATAATTAATACAAAGTCAGAGTGAGTCATTTTTTCCCTTCCCAGAACTGTGTAGAGGGAGAGAAAGTGAGGTGTGCAGAACTAGGATGAGGCCTGATTAGGAGCAAAGCAAAGCAGAAAAAACACTAACTGTGGGCCTTTGGATGTGGCAGCTTTAGGAGTAGCAGCAACAGCAATGGTATTGGGAGAGTGTTCAGTGCCCAGAAATGGTTAGGAAATTGAATATCTAGTCAGAAAGAGGTTAGATGTGATTCCTGTGCTGGCACTGGGAGTAGAAACAGATGCCATTTTGGACTCCAATTCACATTATCCAAGTCCAGTTCCCAGTTTCAGGGCAGAGAGGAACACTTGGTCACAAGGGAGAAGGAATCATACCTACCCGAGTCAGCACCACAGCACAAATAAGGAAAGCAATGACAACCATTTGCCTAGAATCAGACCACCTAAGAACCATTGAAAACTTATAAGAACCAAGAACTACACAAGAAAACAGAATGTCATAAAAGTTTGGACAATCAGACCCTCTCTTTACCTCTGTTTACTTCTCAGAGAAGTAAACAGACCCCAACTTAAATGACATCCAGTTATGAAATGATATAGAAGACTTGCAAATGAAAACAATAAAAAATAACATTACATAAAAAATTATGAAGGTTACAGGAAAACTCAAGACATTATCTCAAAAAAAGACAATGACTTAAAAAATCTATAAGCAAAGCCTTAAAGAAGAAAGCAGATTAGGAACTAGCTAAATAAAAATTCCTAGAAGAGATTTTTAAACTTTATGACAAAAGAACAAAGAAATTATTTTTGAACCAAATAAGAGTAGAAGAAAATTCAGAAAAAGAAATGAAAGCTATGCAAAAAAAAATTAAATATAAAATAAGCAGTTTAGTAAAAGAGGCAATAAAATCTAAAGAAAATAATTACTTAAAAATAAAAATTGAAAAAATGATAAATGAGGCATAGAACTTCACAAAACAAAGACTAATACCTCATGGCACATAGCAAGGTGAAGTCAAAATGGACGAATGATTTATAAATAAAAGGTGATATTGTAATCAAATTAGGGGAGCACAAAATAGTTTACTGTCTGATCTATGGAGAAAGTAAGAATTTAGTTAAACATAAGACATAGAAAACATTATGAATTGTAAAATAGATATCATTTACTACATTAATTTAAAAAAAGTTTCTGAATAAAAGCAATGCAACTATGATTGAAAGACAAACTGGAGAAAATCTTGTACAGTAAATCTCTCTGACAAAGGCTGTATTATTCAAATATAGAGTACTGAATCAAATATGTAAAAATAAAAACCATTTCCCTATTGACAAATGATCAAAGGGTATGAAAAGGCAATTCTCAGATACAGAAATTAAAACTATGTTTAATCATGAGATAATTATTAATTAAAGAAATGAAAATTAATACAACTCTGTGGCACCACCTCACAACCATCAGAATGGCTAACATGATGAAAAAGAAAAATGATAAATACTGGGATTTGGAAAAAAATCATGACACTAAAATGCTGCCAATGTTGCTGACAATTGATACAACCTTCTAGACAGTAATCTGGAATGATTCCCAAAAGACCATCAAACTATGCATACTTTTTGACTGAGCAATGCCATTACTATATCTGTGTCCCAAAGAGATTAAAAATAAAAGAACCTACCTTTACAAAAATATTTCTAGCAGCTCCTTTCATTGTGACAAAGAACTGGAAATTGAAGGATGTTCAACAACTGGGCAATGGTTGAACTATTGTGTAATAAAAAAAAAAAAAAAACAGCCCTGCAAAGATATATGAAATAATGCAAAGTGAAATGAACAGAACTAGGAGAGAATTTACACAGTAACAATAATAATGTAGGATGATTAACTCTGAATGACTTAAATATTATCAACAAGGCAAGAATCTAGGACAACTTGAAAAAACTCATGACAAAGGAAGGTTATAAACCACCATAGAAGGAAAGATGGAGTCCAAATGCAAATTGAAACATACCATTCTTTTTTTTTTCCTCCATCAATATGTATTATATGGTAATATAAGTATAACCTATATCATTTTACTTGCATTTGGGGGAATGAAAGGGGTGGGAGGGAGAAAGACAACATGGATAGCAAAATATCAGAAAATAAATAAATATTAAGAAATTGTATTGATATCTGGAATAATTTTAAAAAATCACCAAAAAAATAATTCCTTAAAAATTTGAATTGGTCAAGTGAAAGCTAATGATTCCATTTGACAGTAAGAAACAGTAAAACAAATCAAAAGAACAGCAGATAGAAATAAAGGTGAAATATCTCATTGGTAAAACAAGTCATAAAATAAATCAAGGAATGAAAATGTAAGAATTATTGGACTGCCAGATTGTCATAATGCCAAAAAATAAAAATTTAAATTAAAGAAAACCCTTAAATATTATATTTCAAGAAATTTTAAGGGAAAACTGCTTACTTAGATATTTTACCTAGAATTGGAAGGCAAAATAGAAATCGAATGAATTCACAGATCACCTCCTATTGGAATCTCAAAATGAAAACCACAAAAATATTAAAGTTAAATCACAAAGTGAAAAGGCCAAGGAGAAAATATTTAAAGCATCCAAAAAAGAAACCCTTCAAATAATATGGAACCATAGTCAGAGATACATAAGATTTAACAGCTACCATGTAAACAGAGTAAATATTTTGGGATATGATACTCCAGAAGGCAAAAAAACTAAAATTACAACCAAGAACATCCTATTCAGCAAAACTAAGTATAATCCTTCGGGTAAAAATACATATTTAATGAAATAGAGGACATTCAGGTATTCCTGATGAAAAGACCAAGGATAAATAGAAAAGCTGGCATTAAAACACACAATTTAAGAGAAGTATAAAATGTTAAATATGAGTCAAAAATCATAAGGAACTAAATAAGATAAACTTTTAAAATACATTTATTTTGTAAAGTCCTAAGACTTTTATCACCATTAAAGAAGGTAGAAGGAGTCTTCTTAGAAAGTGTGGGTATGAATTAGGTTGGAATTATCTGGAAAAAGAAGGAAGAGGTGAGAAAGAAGAATGTCCTAGGAGAAAGGAGAGGGGAGAGGGTGAACAGGGATCTATCTCCTATAAGAGAAGTGCACAAAGAAGAATGTTTACAATGAGGGAAAAATAGGAGATCAGTCAATGCTTGAACCTCATTCTTATTTGAACTGGTTCAAAGTTTTCTTGATTTCCAAGTCTAATGACCTTTTTTTAATTCTCATCCCTGGCATTATCCTAGACTCCTAACTCCTCTTTTTTTATTTTTTACATTTTTAAACCCTTAACTTCTGTGTATTGGCTCCTAGGTGGAAGAGTGGTAATGGTGGGCAATGGGGGTCAAGTGACTTGCCCAGGGTCACACAGTCCTAACTCTTCTTAGATCCTATGTCTAATCTTTTGCCAAACCCCACAAATTCTACTTCCTCCTTCTTCTTTGCCTCTTCCTCTTCCTTCTTTTCTTCCTCTTCCCCCTTCAGAATTCAAGAATTTTACTATTATTTGTAATCCATACTTAACAGGCCAATTACACATTTTTAACCTCTTTTTGTGATTGGTAAAAGTCTTGAGGAGCAGCATTTTCCCTTCTTTACTCTTCTTTTCTACTGTGAGAAGTAAGCTTAATTTTAAATAATGAAAAAATTCTAAAATGCATCATTAAAGTTAAAAAAATGCATCATTAAAAAACCCCAAACAACATCTAGTAATCATCTAGCAAGTAAGTAGCAATTGCAAAGAGCCAGCATGAGTTCATCAAGCGCAGGCCACACGAGCCTAATATTTCCATTTTGGCAGGAATACTAGATTGGTAGATCAAGGGAACACTATAGCTATAGTTTACTTTGATTTTAGCAAAGCATTTTCCAAAATCTTTGATGTTATCTTCATGGAAAGATGGAGCTATATAAACTAAATAATTATATAGTATATTGGATTTTGAACTAGTTAAGTAGCCAGATTCAAACAACAGTTATAACTCATACAATATGAACTTGGAAGGATAGGTCTAACAGAGTTCCACAGTGATGTAGGTGTGACCAATAATCTTTAGCTTTTATTTTTATTAATGACCTAGATGAAATTATATCTTTTCTATCTTAAAATTATAAATGACAAAAAGGTAAGAAGACTATGGAACATATTGGATGATAATGCCAGGATCCCAAAAGAGTCCAAGAGGCTAGTATATTAAGGTAGAATTTAATTGGATAAAAATAATATCTTACATTTGGTTTTAAAAAGTCAATTTTACAAATGCAAAATTGGAAAGTCATGGCTAGAGAGCAATTTCTCTAAAAATATACGGCATTTTACTGACATTAACACAACATGACTCAACAGTGTGATATGGCAGCCAAAAATGGTAATGAGAACTTAGGGTTCATTAAGGGAGGCATAATGCCAAAGAAAAAGGAAGTATGAGTTCCACCATATTTTGGCCTAATCAAACAACATTTTGATTTTTTTTCTTTCCAGTTCTGGATACCATATTTTGGGAAAGATTTTGGCAAATGGAAGATAATCAAAAAGAAACCAACACGGGTGGTAAATAGGCCTGTGACTTATGAGGGTTGATGGAAAGTTTATATTTATTTTTCAAAAAGAAGAGATTCAGATGGCACATGACTACATGACAGCTGTCTCCAAGCATTTGAAAGGCTGTCATGTAGACAAAAGGATTATATTTGTTCTACTTGGCATCAGAAGACAGAAATGGTGGCATTGGATAAAAGTTTTTGAGAGTGAAATTTGGGTTAAAAATAAATAACACTTTTTATAATTTGAGCTAATTAAGAGTGAAAAAACTTATTTGGTAAGAAAAAGGTATACCTTCCCTGTACATTTTCAAGCAGAGGTTTGATGAGCAATTTTAATGATACTCTTGAGGAAATAGTTATTCCAATTTTGATTAAATATTTTCTATTTTCCCATCAATTTTTAAAAGTTATGATCTGATATTCTTTCTAAGTACTGAGGAAGAAAAATTTGCTTGAAGCAATTATTTAAATAATGTTGTATAATAGCTTATTAATAGCTATATTTTTAATATATGACCAATCAAAGATGTATGTTTTGTTAGTGACTGAATAAACTTTGCCTTGAATGTCACCAAATCATACAGTATACATCATGTGTCTAAGGCACCAACCATCATATGATGTCAAAAGTTCTAAGTTTCCAGCTTCATTTTATTCTTGAAATAAATGTAATTCCCTTTAAAGGGACAACATTAAAGTGATGGAGGCATGTTAAGTTCACAATAATTTATAATATTGTAATGGTCACATTTATATAGAGAATAAAGAATGGAATTTGAGGTCAGAAATTATAATTATAATCCTGCCTAAATACTTTAATAGATATATATCCAGCTCATTTAACCTTTTAGAGTCTCAATTTTAACTCTGTAAAATTGGGACAATAATGCTTATAATACATCTCTCAAAAATTTTTATGATAAAAATGCTTTGCAAAACTGAAAGTACTGTTTAAATTTTAAATATTAGTATTACCTCTCATTAAAGATATGTTTTTGGAAGAAAATATCTGGAATAGGCACCGTCTTTTAAGAAGTGGATCATTAGCTGTGGAATTTTAGGAATAACAATAGAATAGTGGGGGATGTAACTTAGGGTCTGGGAAATGGGAAAATATTCCCCAGTCATAGTAGAGGAAAAAGCACCTTCTAGTTAAATTAATTCCAAAGATTCCCTATGAGTTGCCATTCCTAAAATTGGAACCCATTACCCCTTGTTAGCATGTTTCTCCTTAACAGCCAGCCAGCAGATTCAATTAGCTCTAAGCAAAAGCATTTGTTGAGATGTCATATTAAGATCAGCAACTACAAAACATTCCTCTCATAAACGATGAGTGCATTATTACACCAAATCTCTAGGGAGGATGTATTCAAAACATTGTACAATTGTAATGAGACAAATGTATTGGGAATGTATGTAGTCAACATAACACTTCCTCATACCTTTCCCAAGACAGATGCTTCTCTGATTTCTGGATTTCCTTTTAACTTGCCAAAGTGAAATGACTCTTCATAGTATCTGGACCTCTATGAGAATGCACAAAGTCATTATCATCCAGTGCCGGGGATCACGTTAAATGTATCCAGAAAATAGTGTTCATATTCACAGAGGGATTGCTTGCTGGGTTATCATCTCGTTAATATGATAAAAGCTCATCATCTGTGAATACATCTTGTGATTACTCAACTGAGCCAAGGTTTGGGTTGGGGAAAGAAATAAATGTTCTTTGCCCTACACAAACATATATATAGACATAGTCACTGTGAGAATTACATGTGTAATACACATAGCTATGTATTCACATATGTATATATTTACATATATGTACATAACAGTAAATATACACATACACAGGCTTTTTGTGTATGCATGTGCTTATAGGTGTTGGAGTACAAAGAGTGGAAGAGAAGATATGAAATGATTGGGGGAAAGGAGAGAATAACAGATTCAAAACATTGTGGTGGAAAGAATATGGGATTTGGAAAACAGAAGACAAGATTGAAGACCATTAATTTTTGCTTTGTAGCACTAATACTTTGTTGTATCCATATACACACACATACACACCAAGGGCTTCTGGGAGCAGTTATACCACTTTTTAGAGGATTAGGAAGAACTTTCCACTTTTGAAAACTTATATCCCTCATAGCAAGCAATAAAAAAAGCATCACAATCAATATATGTATGTAAAGTGCCAGCTGTGAAACTCAAATTGTTTTGGAGGCTCTTTCAGAGTTATAAAACATCAACTATTTCCTTAGAGATTTTTCTTTCTATGAAACAAAATAAAATGAAAAAAATAATGATATGATTAATCATGTTCAAATGCTAAAATGTAAGACAGACTATAAGCAGTATAGGAGGACTGCAAAGGAACTCTGTAATCCGGAAGAGTCATGGAAGTCTTCATAGAGGTGAAGTAAGTTATTTCAAATTCATCCTCGAAAAATGGAAAAGAGTCAGTTAGGTGAAGAAGGAAATGTTTGTTAGAGTGACTTGCAAAATAAATATATGAAAACCAGAAAGAATGTTGTAAGTGGAAAAATAGTAAGAAAACCATGAGGTTCCTTAAAAACAAAAAGAGTATAGGAAGGGGAATACTGTGGAATAAAAATATAGAGAACTAAGAGAGATCCAGGTAAGGAAGGACTCTTAATGCCATACAGAAGACCTGTGAGGGGAAAGATATAACTTTAGTTGAGGAGATTTAGTATGAGGATGACAACCTAGTATAAACTCAATTACTAGGTATTGTCATTATTTTGTAGATTTTCAGTTTCTTTGGAGATGTTAGGAACATGATTACTTAGTGAGAAAGAAACAGTTTATTTCACTTTCTGTTAGTTTTATGGCATTTCAGGTACTATTATGAAAAAGAAAAACATTCCTCCCTGAATAGAATTTTTCCTGCAAATTGAATATTTCATATATACCTCACTTAAAGACCTTTTTGAAAACAGTAGATTAATGGTAATTATTAATAAAAATATTCAATTAAATCTTCATCTAAAAGTTATATTCAAAATTTAGGATTTTTATTAGTACAACATAATTTAATGGTAGGCATACTTAGAGACCCGTTTACTTATTGTTATCTAGTTATTTGAACTATGAATGAAGCAGAAAAATAGCAGAAACCACATTTCATCAGAGACATCAAAATTTTTCATTTTGATATACTTATCAGCTTGATTTATTTTAAAACAAATAGATATTATGAATCTCTTGACAATAATTTTCACATTTTTAATATATATTGTGGGTAGTCAAGAAAGTTAAAGCAACTCCATTTTTTTTGTAATTCCCTCACCTTGTCTCTGACCCTGTTAGCATTGCAATCCCCACTCTGTATGTCACCTTTCTTTACACTGACAAAGATACTTCTATCTATTAGAATGGGCTTACTAGAGATGCTTAACCTGAAGAAAAACAATAGACTTTGTCTGATGCAGAGGTATTCCATTCCTGCTTAAATGGAAGCTCATATAAGCTAGGTCCTTTTGTTCCTTCAGGAAATCTCTTCCCATATATGGATAGGGTTTCCTTGCTGGTAAATTCGATAAATCCTGAAAAATTGTAATCAAAATAACTCAATTTTGTAAAGTCCCTGCATCTTTACCCTGGTCGTCATGGTCTTATCCCCTTTTATAGCCCCCAAAATGTTGCAGCATCCAAAGCTCTTACTAAGAGATGTTATAACTTCTTACAAAACCATAGAGTGTTTTAATTTTGTGCCTTTCTGATAACCATGAGTGAGCCTGGAGTCACCTGTAAAGTCCCTAGCTGGTTTACCCCTATGTTTAAAAAAAAAATCTTCCCAGTCCCCATAATCATGGTTTCTGGCAGCTGCAATGCTCATTTTGGGTACTTGCTATTGCAGAAATCTTTAATAAAAAATTTCATCTTTTCTCCTTGGACATTTGTGGTGCCAGATTTATTACCCATCAATATGTATGTTGTAGATCATGTTATTTTGGGGCAAAAATTGAGGAGATAGGGAAGTAAAAAGGAAGTCAAGTAAGAATTCTAACAGAGACAGGCAAAATACTATAATAGAGAAAGTCTTGGATCTGTCAGAAAAACTGGGTTTAAAGACTAGCTGCATGTGACTATGAGAAAATCATCTTTCTTGAAATCTTAAGTTTCCTGTAACACAAGAGCCAATTCTACTTTGGTTACCTGGAGATCCCTATACACAGATAATATCCATACCATTTCCTACAAAGTAAACAATTACATTAATAATACTTGGTTAAAGCAAGGAAGAGAGGAGGAAAGTGCTATGCAAATATGAGATAATAGTACTAAGAAAGGATTATGTCTAAGAAGAGATGCTAAAACACACAATGTTGCATAATTTCTAACCATAAGAATGCAATTTAGGGAAACTGAGTCTCCAAGCCAAAAAGAAATATGTTTGTCCCAAGAGGGCAGGTCTCACAATAAATCCAGAATTTTGGTCAAGACCAAAAGATCCCATGCATTGTGAAAGACTTTCCTTTATACCCCAAGAATATCACAATTTATGTACCAGTACAGAAATAATGCAGAACAGTGATAAAAATAAAGAGAGGTGTATTGGTTGAAGTAATCAGGAAATACTTCTCATTGGTAGAAGAAGTCATTTGGTAGACAAGGGGGAGTGGGTGAGCCTGACCCCTACTTTCTAAGCCTGATGAGGTCAAGGCTGATGTACATTAAGGTGAAAAGCTCATTAAGTATTGTTCAGAGCTCTTTAACTATTCTTATCTTTAAGGAGGCTTTAGATGGAAAAGAAACCACCTGTGGCTGTGGAACTGGAAGGAGGTTGTGGAAGACTGTAGTTTCTCTCAATATTGGGAACTTCTTTTTACACAAAAGCCAACTTGTTCTGTTTGTCTCTCTAAGTCAGAATTAAGAGTAATAGGAGTTGCAAAGTCATTTTCAGTTTTTCAAAAGGGAAATGGGCTGCCTCAGGAGAGACTAATTTCCTCAATCATGAGGAAGGAGGTTTCCATAAGAGATTAGGTGACCACTTGTCTGAGATCTTGCAGAGGGGATGAATACTCCCATCCAAATTGGATTAGATGAATTCTGAGATTGTTTCTTCCACTGAGATTGAAGCATTCCCTCATTTCAAAGTATTTTGCTTCTACTAGAGATGGGAAGAACAATAAGAAACTAATGCCTGTGTGTAAATAAGGCAGAGATTTTCTTTCCCTGGACTAGATTAATTTTTACATTTTTATTCCCTATGGGCAAAAACAATTGAAGATGAATATTTATTTTTTCACCTCCTCTTTTTTCATATCTAAAGTTTGCAAAACATTTTATATGTTATCTCATTTGAGCCTTAGTATGTCTGTGAGGTTGGTGCATGTATTCACAGATAAGGAACTTGAGGTTGAGAGAAATTAAGTGACCTGCCCAGGATAACAGGGCTAGTAAGTGTCTAAAGCAGGATCCTCCTTACCCCAAGGCCAATATTCTGGTCTTGGTACAACCTAGGTGCTCATCAGCCTCTTTTCAACACTTTCAGAAATAACTATTTATATGTAAATGCTATAGATAGAGAAGAAAAGGACAGCATAGCCTGTAGAGAATCCATAGGAGTCAGAAAGACCTGAGCTAAAGTCCTTCCTCAGATACTTTTTTGGACTGTGTGACTAAAGCAAATCAAACTCTCATGCTCCAGGCAAAGCTATGAGGGGATGTTGCAAGTCATTTGCCCATATGTATTGATAGAGAGAAGGCATCCTCATCAGCAACTATATACCATTAGGGTCTAGTCCTATGCCATCTTCAAAGCAGAGAATTTGGATGTGTTGTGTGATGGGAAAAGAGCCAAGCTAAGATTTGGAAAGATTTGCATTTAAGTCCTGCTTCTGACATAAACTGGCTTTGGGACCCAGGAGCTGGTACTTACCTTCTCAATGTCCAAAGCAACTCTTCTTAGATTATAAATTGCCTTGCAGTTTCTGATTTGGCTTAGAAGAGCAAGCATTCTTACTAGTCATATCCTACATCAAAAAAAAAAAATCATAGGGCTAGATTCTATGTGTATGTGTTTGCATTTGTACACATGTTTGTGTTCAAGAGACAGAAAGAGATCTATATAGAGTCAGAGAAAGACAGTGAGACAGACCAACAGACACAGCCAGACAGGTAAGTCTCAGTAGAGAGCCCGTCTGAAAAAGTGATTTAAAAGTCATGCCAATTACTTAATTTTTGTTCATTCATTCTGTCAATGGAATTTACTATGGGGAAGAAGGTAGGTGCTAGATGCCAGAGATAAAGAAATTCCAATCAACAAAAACAAAAATAAAAGCAATCTCTATTCCCAAGGACCTTACATTCTATGGAGATATTCCATATAAATAAATACAAAGAGAAGGAGGGGAAATACTAACCAATGGGAAGGCTTCATGGAGAAGGCAACATTTGAATAGAATCTTGAAGGAAGATGAGTATTCTAAGAGGCAGAGATTAGGAGAAAATTAAATTTTCTAAATAGTAAATTACAGATCTAATTGAAGTCAGTGACTATGTTAAATTAGTATGACTGAATACAGATATAGAATTTTAGTATAGAATTTTAGATAGATATAGAATATTTTATATATGAATATATACAAATATAGAATTTTAAATATAGAAGAGACCTTAAAATCATCTGTGCACTCCTTCATTTCACAAGTAAGGAAACTGAAATTCAAAGGGTAACAGCATCTCTGTCAGCCTTAAATCCCCTTCTAACACATACACATATTAAGCATGCACACAACCATACATATATTATAAAATAACTTTTACTTTGGTATATGGATTCTAACTTCAAATAGTGCCGATTATTTATTTATTTCTGTTATTTTTCATTAGAAGACAATACAATGTATAGAATGCTTATATTATTTCTTTGTTAGATATGAATAGTAACTGGAGAATTATTAACTATTTTAACTAAACTATTAACTAGTGGGCATTTACTTAGGAATGACAAATCTTGGTCTTGCCTCCATAAAAGTACAGGGATCATTGGTCATTCATGTATTTATAAAGTCAAACATTTTTCCTTTTTTTTAAGTTCAGAGTTCAAACTACATGTGTATAGTTAAGACAAACATCACAAATCATTATAAGAAGTATGTGTGAGTTGAAGTCGTTTATGCCCCAAAGCTGTGTCAGATGTTTCACATTTATTTGGGGCTTTGTTTTGGCACACATTTGTGAATTAACCATCTATAAAATATCACATGTTGTAACAAGTATATTGACAGGAGCTAAAGGAAAGTAGGAAATTTTCCCTTTGTTCCACATCTTTAAAAATGCAAATGAACTAAATATGAAAAGCAAAAGGCACAGGCTACTCAGCTTAGATGCATTATAGGGAAAATGCTAATATTTAGTTATATTTTCAGTGTGTGTTTTTTCCTTTCTTGGAATGTTACTAGCATGTTGAGTTGTCCTTTCATGAAGATATGAACAAGAGAGGTACCAAATTAAAAGGTGTAAAGGGGTCATGCTATGAATTTGTGGAGAGATTATACAAACTGATGATAAATATTTCTAAAACTCTTAGTGGGATTAGGGGGAAAATAATGTTTCATTGCTTGTCATTTCCTGTAAAATTCTTCTTGTAACAAATCTGGCATTAAGGTGAATGGATTAATTTTGGCCATATGGGCACTATAGAGCTTAGTGCCCTAAGGCTAGGTGAGAGAATTTGCTCTGCTTTCTCAGTACCTAATGTGTCCTTTCAATAAGAGGAAATGATTTGTGTTCAACCTATTATTTCCCAGTTTATTTATGCACAATTCCTGATTGATTATGTCTTACTAACCTTGTGAGGTAGGTCAGTTGGTCATTCATTGAAGCAATATTTATTGAACCTTACCAATCATGTAAAGAAAGTAATATGTTAGTTGATGTGCTTAGCAAGGAGCATTAAGTAGAGATAGCTTGTCATTAGCTAGTGAAAAGAACCCCACGTTTAAAATCATAAGAGATGTGATCAAATGTTTGTTCTGCTACTCCTTGTGTGCCTGTGGGAAATTCACTGAATTTTCCTTCCTCCTTTATATGTGAAAGGACAGTTAAGCTAGATGTTGGACCAGTTTCCTCATTTTAAAATAGGGCCCATAACCTTTGCTTCATGGGGTTCATCAGGTTCGTGATTTGTAAAGAATTATATAAAAGTATCATCATCACCACCATCATTGTTCTTAATATCAATATTACAATTGATGTTAAACTAAAGCCTCCTGCTTCATACAGTTAACCTCATCGCAGAGCACAATTGGGATTATAAACAATGAGATATCTTGAAAATAATATATATTAAAATATGAAATACTACTAAGTGAATAAAGGCATGAAATAACAAATAAAAAAATCACTGTGTTTATTATTCCCTAATCACTTTATTAAATAATGAGTATACAATTTTTTTTAAATCAAGACGCCTCTTTTGCTTCAATGAGTTTCCATGATAAGAAAAGTGAGAATACATATAGGAAACTGGGAATTAATGAAGACTATTTTAGTTTAGAAAATGATAGATATGATAACAGAATATACAGAGGTCTAGATAAATATACCCTTTCCAGAAGCAATGATAGTATCCACTTAATTATGATGTGGAGCTCTGCTTGGAGTAGTCCTACATGTATACATGTAACATGGAGAATAGAAAGTATTCTCACTAGGCCAGGGTATTAAAAGATGGATGACTGGGGACAATGATATCTAGTGGGTCAGAAGAAATACTTAGTAATCCAATCAATGCAGACACCAGGGCATAGGCTCCAGAACTAAAAGGGTTATGATGCTGGGTAGTTGATTTGTTACAACCTGACAGATTGCACAGCAAGATACCTGGGTCTTAGTGTCAGACCCTTGGAAGTCAAGGGCAATAGGACAAAGATTCTCCTCGCCTTTAGAAGATGCCCCTCTGCCTCTGGGGTATCATATATATATATATATATATACATATATTTTTATGCTTTTCTAGGTATTCACTTATGACAATTTTGCTGCTTTTGGATTTCATGCTCTGATTTTTTTCCAAATCTGTTTTGTTGAGGAACCCCAAGTCTGAAATAGAAACAAATATTCCAGTGGTAAAAATTCATGTGCATTTTGAAGAAATATCAAATCTTTCATCTGTAGTTGGGTTAGAGTATTGTTGAATTAGTACGTTCTTACACTTTCTTAATGCCTTAAAACTAAGCCTGGAAACAAAATGCCAAATCCAAGAAGAGGAAGGCCCGAGTCCTGTATTTAACGTAGTCAAACAAAGAAAACATTCACAAACACACATAGATGTACCATATAAACACACTTGAAACAAGTGTATCAGTTTATTCACTGTTTTAATATATTTTTCTTTTTAAGTCATGAACTTATATGCAATCATTTCAGTATAGAAAGAATAGAAAAATATATCATATAAGGAACAATGATCTTCTGTTGTACATTTTTAATATGTTGATCTGTATGTTAAAATTTTCTTTGCTCTGGTCTTCCTGATCATCAATGCCATCCCTTCCAGACAGTTTAGTAAGCTAGCTAATATGTAGCGAATATAAAGGGGCAATGACAGAAATTAAGATAGAGAAGGGGGAACTGGAAGTTACATACAAATTGCCCCCAAAAGATCAGGGGAACATAATTGACAAGTCATGTTATATATATAACAAAAATCACATCATGGTAGAATATGCTCCATTAGAAGAAGCAATTGAGGCACTACTAGTGCTCTTTGATCCCATGTTATATAAATTTCAGGAAAGCTTCAAACATTCCCAGTAAGATGAAGAAATAATCAAAATAGAGTCTGATAATTTTGAGGTGATGTGGACATATTAATTTAAAATTTTACTGTCAAATTTGAGATGATTTACATAATTTAATACACAAACTCCATGGTTTTCATATAAGAGTTGGCCTATTTCTCTCAAAAAATCTATAAAATGAGACTTTAAACTTCTTACCTGGAAGCACTCTTCCATTTCCATCATTTCCATGCTGCCTCGTACTCTTAATTCTAATCAATGATTATTTGAGTAACATTTTCTGCTTCAGTCTCTAATTATTCTCTTTCCTGCTCTACCTGCCTCCCTTAACCATCTCATCCTCTTATCCCCATCATTTTGCCAGTACCCCTTTTGCCATTTATCTTTGTACCTTCTGTGCCTCATTCAAATTTGACTACAATCCCATGTCTCTCTACTGTTACACTTTCCTAAAGGCTCCTCAGAGAAACAGACATTTCTGTCCCTGTTTCATATTTTCATAAATTAGTTATCAATTTAACATATGTTAAAATTAATGTAGGAGTAACACAGCTACCTTTCTTGTCTATGTATTATTTTATTCTTCCTTCTGTCTCTTCTGCATACTCTTTTTAAAGAAATATGCTCACTATTTTTTTTAAACCCTTGTACTTCGTTGTATTATCTCATAGGTGGAAGATTGGTAAGGGTGGGCAATGGGGGTCAAGTGACTTGCCCAGGGTCACACAGCTGGGAAGTGGCTGAGGCCAGGTTTGAACCTAGGACCTCCTGTCTCTAGGCCTGACTCTCACTCCACTGAGCTACCCAGCTGCCCCCATGCTCACTATTTTTTGACTATCATTAATCACCCCTTGCCCTTGCCCTAAAGCTCACTCTTGTAACAAATAAGTATGGAAAAATATAATCAAGTAAACAAATCAATAACTTGACTGTGTCTTGAAATGTATTTGTTTCTAAAATGCATTTCTGATTCATCACTTTGGATTCATTTACTTTGAATAGCACTGTCTTCACTACTAAATTAGAAAGGGCTCTTGAAAACTAAGAAAACTGACAGGTTAACAAATTAAAAATTGAGAAGGAGATTATTTTAACAGATCAAAATCATTAAGTCCTTCTGGCCCCAAAATTCATTACTTTTTCCACAAGGGAAAAAAAAAGAGAACAGATTTTCTAACTTCATCGTTCTTATATCTAGATATGAAGACATGAAACTCAATGAGAATAAATTTCTTTTCATGTAATGCTCAATCCTTAGAGTCCTAAGCTTAAAAGAATGAAAGAAAAGCAGCAAGATTATAGATATGAAATTTGCAGTGGAATTGTTAAAATATTGAACCATTTTTAATTCTGGTGTTCTTCATAAAATGTGGCCTTTGTGGTTCCATTACATTCCTCCTATAAAGCTGTAAATTTTTAAAAGTTTTATCAACTGATAAATTTTCATTACAGACACTGTATGTAATTCTAGAATGTATTCTTGCCCCCAACTCTTTTTGATATTAGTGAAATTTTACATATTGTAGATACTATTATGTTTAATTATAAGAAAGTCAGATATGGGGAAGAAATTGCCTTTGTCAAGCACAATTATTTTCTTTTTTAAACTTCTTTTTCTCATCATTAATATCTAAAGTTAGTTGATTTTGTGTAGCATAGTTCATTATCATCATAAATAGTATGAAAGATAGAAAATAGCATTTCCAATAGCATCAGTCTCCTTTTCTTTCAGTTGTAGAAAACTTTTACAAGAATAAATTTTGGCGACAAAGTGTATCATCATAATAATTCCCAAAGCTTTTATTTATTTTATAGAAATCATAATGGTGATTTCTATGAAATTATTGTAAGGTCTGCTTTAATTTACTATAGTAACTTCTTTAAATGAAATAGATTTGATCATGGTAGGTGACTGAAGGGTAAAATTTCACATTGACATGAAAACTAAAAGATCTCAAAAAGATATTAGATGATCTCCCTTGTTAAGATAGTGGCAGAGTAAAAAGCAGCTGCTTAACCTCTCCTAACTGAAACATATAGGACTCCTCAAGGGGATATAAAAACAAATCCAGA
>NC_058133.1:337157125-337177339 GCF_016433145.1 Gracilinanus agilis | reverse complement strand
AATGAAGTTCAAATCAAGAGGTTTGATATCTTCATAAAGAAATCCATGATCCTCATGGCCATGTCAACATTAGCTCACACAAGTTTAATGAATTCAGAATATGAAGGACTTTGAAATCCAAATGAATAAGTAAAAACCATGACTTTTTAAAAACAGAAATAATATAAAAAGACAATTTATTTTGCAAAGTGCATTACTAATTTTCCTTTCAATTCATCCTAAATTCTCCCTGTATCCAGTTTTTTGTCTTTCTATTTTCTATTTTTATTCCAAATTTTACAAAACCAAATGAAACGAGCATTGCCAAATGTCAAGGAAAATATACTACACTAATAAGATCACAAATCTCTTACATGTTTAGTTTACTTTTCTTCATATCTACTTAATAAATCTCATCCACTGGTGTTCTAGTCCCTCCCCACCTTCCTTGCATCATAAAAGATTTTAAGGTGGCCAACATGTACATATAAATTAAGTCTTTCATATTTTACCTTTCTGTTCCCTTTCTGGGGGTAACATTCAGATTTTATTTTTCTAGGATCAATTCTATTGCTGGTATTTCATTATCTCCCATAGTTCTAATTTTTTTAAAAAAATCAATCTGGGGGCAGCTGGGTAGCTCAGTGAATTGAGAACCAGGCCTAGAGACAGGAGGTCCTAGGTTCAAATCTGACCTCAGACACTTCCCAGCTGTGTGACCCTGGGCATGTCACTTGACCCCCATTAACTACCCTTAGCACTCTTCTGCCTTGGAGCCAATACTCAGTATTGACTCCAAGACTGAAGGTAAGGGTTTAAAAAAAAATCAATCTGTTAATTGTTTCTTTTGGCAGAGTAGTATTCCATCTCAGTCGTATACCGTACTTTGTTCAATCATTCCCCAAGTGATGGGCATCCATGCATCCAGTTGTAATAAACCAAGAATAATCACCTTCCATGTCATGTGTCCATTGTTCATGGTAGAATGTAGAATTATATCTGTTTGCTGAAATAGTTTTCTTTTTTTTAAGGTAATACCCTAGTGCAATTTCTTCAATAAAAATTTCCCCAACTCCCCAGGTGAATTGAAAGCTCTATCTCCCATTTTATTTCCCTAGGTTTTTTATCTTGCTCTTTCCTTTGACGAAAATATATTCTATTTTATACTATATACATATTTTGCAACATATACCTTTTCATACATGTTTTATCATGTGTATTTTTGTATATGTCCTATCCCTATTATTGGATTATAAGCTCCTAGAGGCAAGGACTATGTTAATTTTCCTCTTTGTATTCCAAGTGCTTGGACCATGGCCTTGTGCATAGCTGTGTATTTAATAGATATTTGTTGAACTGAAATTAATTGAATTGGCAAAATTATAGAAGAATGACTGGATGAGAAGGAAGGAGAGAAGTGCAGAATCAGAGAGACATGCCAAGATAATGTTTTTGTACTTAGGAGAATTGTGCTGGTCATGTTATAATACATCATTTAAAGCACAGATGTATAGGATTTGGACCATAGCCCCATGGAATTAACATTAAAAGAATAATGAGGGAGCAGGAAAAAAAGGAGTTTACTTGTTAGTATCTCTTGTTAATTTTTTAGTAGGGGAGGAATGTAGACTACTTCTTAAACTGATTGTTTTGGGATTATCTGTAATTTAATGTTAGCTGTACCTCCCCACCCTTACATCTAACCCTCCCCATGGTTTAATCATCAATAGCTTGGAATACACTGCCATGCAACTGTGATTTTCAGAGATATACTAGAAATATATCCAGAAATACTTGTAAGGGAATTATTTCAGTTTTTTTAGAACAATTCCATTGAAATTATTGTAGTCCACATTTATTTAATTATGCAAATTTAATTCATGATCTTAATTAATTCATTTAAAGATCTGTTCCACAATCAAAATTTTGAATTGTGTCAATGAACCTTGATGGAAGCCACATGCAAATGCAAATAAGAGCAACTTGTGAACAAAAATGACTTCTTGTAGATCCATAAAAGCCTTGATAATTGTCCCTCACATTAGGTGTAGACCTTTGGCATGTTTTTAGTTTAATTGTTTTAGACATTTCCCTGAAAATAGCTATTTTATGGGTTTGCATGTATCTTCCTATCTTTCACAATTTTTTCAGCATGCTTCAAAATTAGAAGCTATGATGGAAGATAAAATCATCTTCCAAGAAAAATAAGTGGCATGGCTTGAAATCATTACCTCAGAAAGCAATTACACACCAAAAATCAGGCAGTTACATATGCTTGAAATGAAAACATTCTCAGAGTTTGTATGTAAAAAGTAGCAATGTATTTCATGTAATTTTTGAGGATTTTTTTGAGGAAACCTTTTATTAAATTCATGACTGACCCCTATTACTAGTTTCCATCCTGTACTTTGGAATCATAGGAAAATTCATAACTTCATGAAGCCATGGAAGAGCAAATTGTGGTCTACATAAAGTCAAAAGGGTCATGATCACTTCATTAAAGTTGTGCAAATGAATTGTTATGTGGATAATTACATCAATCAAAGTATGTTTGTCCATCTTCTAGGCTGACAATATGACAACCAACTGATTGCAAATTAGGTTCAAGTGTCTCTAGAAGAATTTACTACAATGCTGAAGAGGATAAATAATATGGAAGTATTTGGGAGGAATTCAACAACAATTTTGGATACAGCTTGATGGCAATATCTGAAATTTTACTCAATTAGCTTGGATGACATAATGGATGCATAAATAATATCTTAAACTAGATCATCATCTGTCCCCTATTTTGTCTAAATAGCAATTTACTTTCCTGTAAAATGGCTTTTTTGGTAGTGCAATGTGCTAGTGCTAGTGCAATGTGATTTTTGCTAGTGCAACATTAGGTATGTTAGTGCTCCTCTTACCTTAATTCTATTTTACAGTGAACCTGAAAAGCTTCCAGAGATTTTAATATGAAAAGACTGACTACACATACATTTTTTTTGCTTGCTAAGGACATGATTACATTCATTGATAGTATGCAGAACCATATTAAAGTTTTCACCTCTATTTCTTGAAACTGTCTCTGATGTAGGAAGTCTCTTGTTCTTTCATCCCATTCTCTCATACTCAACATCTTGAATTTCCATTGGATATAATTCACAGATTATCACACTTTCAGACTTTTGGGGAATCTGTTTCTAGAATTCATCATAACCTTTTAAAACTTTGATATCTAATTTTTCCAGGTAATGATAGTTAATTTTATGGGAGGGAGTAAAATGATTGTAGTGTGGTTAGGCAATTGTCTTAAAAAGAGTGTATAATTTTAGGATGCAGAGGATATTTAATTCGTAAAAGAATGAAATTATTATAGTTCCCAGAAATATGGTTACTTTTGAATTATTTGAATGTTCCATGAATTATTTAAATTTAATTATTTTATTCATTATTGACATTCTGATCATAGCTTTCATTGTGCCCACATGGGTCAGTCACTGGTCTAAAGATTCTATACCTAATTTAAGAAGAAGAAAGAAATAATTGGCATCATTCAGATATCTTGTCCAAAGCCATGAATTATGTTCCTAATACTCTGTTCCTGCTCTTTGCTCATCACTCACTGTTCATTTCAATTAAAACTGCTACTAGATTCCTGACTACTCAATGAAGTCCTTCTCTGGTCATTCAAAATGGAGATGCTGAATTTGCTTTAAATCTTCAAGTAAATCCAATGAATCTGTATACCCACAAACCTATAATTTGATCTTTAAGATCTGCATATATTTTAACCAATTGATTATTTAATCCAACACTTCTATTCCTTTCCCTCTTATTTCTCTTCATATGTGCTCATAGTTAATGTATATGTATTATGTATGTTTCAGTGATATTTTAAATGGAAATTTTATTTTTATACAGAGTATACTTATATAATTAGATTAGTATAGCACTTGAAAAAATATTATAGAGAATGAGGACCTTGAAAATCCTTTAAGTAGACTGAATTAAAATCTAGAATACAGTTGTAAATATGCTGTATATGAGTAAGACATATGTTTATTTAACAATGTTGAAGTTGTGAGTAGAAATTGGTTCTATTTGTTTTTTGAATTATTTTTTCTCATTTTTGAGCCCCCCCCCCACTGAAGAAAAGAATGAGGGATCATACAACAGAGAGAGAGAGAGAGAGAGAGAGAGACAGAGACAGAGACAGAGACAGAGACAGAGACAGAGACAGAGACAGAGACAGAGACAAAGAAGACAGAGAGAAAGAGAGATAATGCCTTGCCTTTCAGGATCTGATCAAAATGCCTGGTATCCAGGTAATTATATTGTCTAAGAATAAACTAGGATATCCATATCATTAAGGTAGCTTTATGATATTATCATGATCCCCCTATATTTTTTCTGTGAGATCGTGTAGGTCATTGCATATATTTTATTCATATCTCTTGTGTCCTCCACAGAAAAACAGATTTAGATTTGGTATTAGGGAAATATATATGTGTGAGTTGTCCAAAAGAATGCACTGTTCCATGGAGGTCTTCAAACAAATATCAAAGGACACATATTGTAGTGGCTGTTAAAAGAATTCTTAGCCATTTACAGATTCAGTAAGTTAATTTGAAAGGGCATTTCAATAACTTGCATCTTATACTGTTAAAGTGATTTTGGAATAATTTTTAAAATGCCTCTTTGCCTCAATCCTTAAAAGTTAGCAATATTTACATAAAACCATCTGAGTCATTCTGAAGTAGAGTCAAGAAGACCTGAGTTCAAAATCAGCCTCAGATATTTATGAGTTATGTCCTTCTTGAGAAATCATTTAACCTGTATATACTTCATTTTCATCCATTATATAACAAGGATAATAATGATATCTATATCAAAGGGTTGTAATGAGGATAAAAAATCATTTAGCAGTTTATATTATCTTAATAAAGACTCTATTTTGCTTGTTCCTTTTCTTTCCTCTTTTTAAAACTTTTTTAAACCAATAACATCATTGTATTTTTTGGCATCTAAGACAAAAAGAAGTCATATTTGACACAATTGTAAAATAATTTTTGAATGTATGTTATTAACTTTTCATTTTAGTATCACAAATTGATGAAGAAGCTAATGGGATTTCATAGCACAAATTATGAAAATTTCCACTTACTGTTCCTTTAAATGAATGAAAGTGTTTGGGAAGGATTAGAATTGAAGGAGGTGAAAAAGAAACCTGCCAGATACACCAATCATTATGTTCCCCTGGAGGTTAATGGCTTTTATATGACAGTTTGTGCTTTGCCTCACTTTAATTGGTTATATAATTTTCTTTGTGTCTTGCAGCTGACAACTCTTCAAGGACAAAGACTGAGCCCTGTGGACCAAAGAAACCCCAAATTGACAGATGCACTAAAAATCAACAACTCAGCAAGTAAAAATTTGAGAACCTGAGCTGAAATATCCCATGAAGACAATGTCATCCCAACAACAGTAGGAATAAAAAAAAAACTCTCAATTTCTAACAGAGCCAATTTTTAGAATTAAGAGGATCAAGGTGAACTCGATCATTTTCATTGAAGCAGTGCCAAATATTTGACATAAACTTCAATTTACAGCAATGAACTTTATGGCATCAATTAGAAGAGAAATTTTCCTTTAGAAAAATAATCCAGAATGAAGTCAGCTTAAGGCTGTTCTCTTCTGTTTCTCTCATAAAGTTTATTTGATCTAAAGACCTTAACATTTTTACCATTAACACATACTGTCAACAATACAATGTTGAATCATTTCCCCAATATTCTCAGGTCCATATACTTCTTGCCTATTCTCCCCCCAATTTTTTTTTAAAACAGAGCCTACTCCATCTGAAAACATGTAATGAGAGTTTATTGATTGGAGAAGTCTGGAAATTTTCCTCCCAAGAGTTTATGGTTGAAAACAATTTTGGTAATCTTTTCAAATCAAAGACTAATCATTACCATTTTTAATGTCACAACTTCCAAGTAATCTATACTTTGTTCTCCAAGTCCTACAGGACAGCAAAAATGGTTTTAGAGAATTTGGCCTTTATCTTACTTTTATTTTTAAATGTTAAAGAAATCACCAGACAACTTCTTGGTCATATAACAACAAGATAAAGGGTAAACCTTTTCTCTTTTCTTCAAGAGCTCTCAACCCTCCCCAAAATAAGAATTATTTGACAAAGATAAAGCATTTTTAAACTGTTTCCAAGGTGTAGGACATCATAAACCCTAATCAGGTGAAAGCATAATGAATGTAACAGCAATGGAGGAAAATCCATAAACTCTATTACAACCACTCAGCATTCCTGCTCCAATTTTTCATCATGTGGGTAGAGCTGTGGAAGTTCACCTATGACTGGCAACAGAACTCAACTCTACCCCTTCCTTCAACTAGTCTTGTGGATAAGCAAAAGTCAGGCTGTTTTCTTCTGTCCTGAATGCAAGAGAGAAAAACCAAGGAATGAGGAAACAGAGGCAATGGTGTCAGGTCACATGTGTGTGGCTATGGGGCACTTACACTAATTCTGTGAAAGAGTATAGAATCAAGATAAGGCCAGTGCTATACTAAAAAAGTCATTTGGGTCAGAGAATGAAGCTAGTGAAATATGTTGAGATGACTTTGAGATCCAGTCCTCAGAAAACACCATTAAAAGGGAAGAACTCAGGAAATAAGTAAAAAGGGAATATATTTTTAAAAGACTGAAATTAGCAAATCTTCAGAGTGAGAAAGCTCAGTTAAAGACCTTTGGCATAAGCATAAAAACCAACAAAGAAAACATTAATAATTAAAGGGAAAATGGCCTACAGATCAGCTAACTAATTCAGATATCTATGAATAAATATTGAAAGACAAATAAAAATGAGTCAATACCTTATCAGACATAGGAATGTTTGACCTACCAAGAAAGCATTGAACCCACAGCTGGGCAATCCTGAATAGTTTAAAAGAGAAATAAGAATTAATAAATCAAAATTTATAGTGGTGCAGAAGAAATAATTGGTAGAATAGAAAAATATCTTAAATACCTAAGTTTTATGGCTAATTTTATCAAAGAAACTAAAGTTTTATAAATGCAACAAATCAAAAACCTAGATTAGGAATGGAAAAAGACAAGTGAAAGACTATTTAGGTTAGGGGAAAAAACACAAAAATAAAACATCACCTCCATATAAACCAAACATACTGATTCCAAAGACAGGATATTGAGAAATAATTTAAAGATTAGATGTCTCCCTGAAGAACACACACACACACACACACACACACACACACACACACACACACACACAGAGAGAGAGAGAGAAACTAGATGCAAAAATGTAATAATATAAGAAATCTGATCATAGAAACAAAATTGATGATGAAAAGGACTCACATATCACCTGCAGAAAAAAAATCTCATCCTGAATAATTCAGGATACATATTGGTTAGACTTAATAATTCAAATTATTAATAACAAATCCTACAAGCAATAAAGGAAGAGATGTTTAAATATAAAAGAAAGGAAATTGGAATAGTACAGTGTTATTTATCTACTTACCACAAAGTTGAGCCTGCAAAGCAAAGGATGCCAAGATGATATAACTGTAAATCTGAACCAATCCATTAATAAAAAGAAATAAAGAGAAAGGAAGGAAGGAGGGAAGGAAGGAAGGAAGGAAGGAAGGAAAGAAATAACAAAAGAAGGAAAGAAAAAAAGGAAGGGAGGAAGGAAGGGAGGGAGAGATGAAAGAAAGATGGATATTCAAAGATGAAAGAAAGAGGGGAGGGAAAGAAAGACGGATATTCAATTTTTCTAGTTCAAAACATTTAAAAATGAAAACTAGACATGAATAAATTATTTGCTTTTCAAATATTCTAAGGCAAAATACAAAGAATATAAATAATAACAACAAATAATAATAAATATAACAATTGAAGCCATACAATGATAAAGTAACAAAAGAGAAAAAGACAGACTCAAATGAAGAGAACTAGATAATTAATCAGGACAACAAAGAAATGCTAGAAAATAATAATAATTATACATAAGTAAATTATGATGTTACAACAAGATGCCAACATTTTTAGGATGCGCAAAAATCAGTCTTCAGGAGAAAATCATATCTAGACAAATAAATATAAAGGAAAAGCTTGGTAAATCAGATATGCCTTTCAAAATTAGGCAGTCAATAAATAAACCTAGGAAAGGCACAAATGAGTATATGTTAAAAATATGAAGAGTAGGAAACAAAGTATATAAGTGACAAGTTATAATCTAGTTCTTTGAAAAGATTAGTAACATTAATAAAGCTTGCACTGTTTTGATTTTTAAAAGAGAATAGATATCAAATAAAATAGGAAATAAACAAAAGGAAATCTCAAACACCAAAGGAAATTAAAAAAAAAATCAGAAACTACTGCACCTTGTTGTGGTAACAAAACTGAGAAGAGAAAATGAATAGGATATTGTTAAAATATTAAATACACACATTTATAGAAGATTAAAAATTACAAAAAAACTTAGAATAGGAAATATAAGTAGCTATAAAAGTTATTATTGAAGGAAAAATAAAATTTCTGATTCTAATGAAGAGAATTTTAACAAATTTTATCCAACTTTCAAAGTAGAACCAGAACTTTACAAATTATTCTCAAAAATTAAGAAAAATATTCTACAATAATCCTTTTAAAGATAAAATGAAGTCTCTCTAGTTGTGTTCATACATATATTAACATGCACAACATATATGCATATATTTTAATATAGTTTGAAGTTTAGAAGTGATAATGAATTTTAACCCCACACCATGCAAATAAGCAAAAATGAAAAGAGTGGTTATGAGAAGATCAGCACACTATTGTATTTTTGCTGACTTTGTGAATACTGAAATTTTGGAAACAACTTAGAATTTTACAAAGAGTACTATCCAAATACTTTCATGTGATTATTCCATTACTGGATTCTTACCATGTCCAAAGTTCCTATATACATCAGATATGTTAGAAAATATTTTATGAGAGTAAATAATGAGAAACTAATTAGATGACCATCAACTGCAGAATGTTTAAACGAATTGTGATTCATGGATACAATGGAATATTACTGAAGTTTAAGAAATAAGAAATTTGAAGAATACAGAGAAGATCTACATTAACTGATAGAGAGGGAATTAAGCAGAGAGAAGAAAAAAAGGATAAACAATTATTGCAACAATACAGTTATAGATAATCATTAAAAATAGTTATTGTTGAAAAATTATAAACTATCACAAAAGAGTAATGAAAAAACAATGCTACTCTCTTTTGAAAAGGTGAGAATTTTACCAGTGTTAACATTTCATTTATTTTCCATATTTTTTTTGGTTTGCATTTTTCACTATCATGATCAATTACTATGATATCTTCTTTTCTTGATCTTTGAAAAATATTATGTTAGGTGATATGGTTTTCTGGTCTCAATAGGAAATTACATTAAGGTGACACTATACTGATATAAAATTAATAAGTATATACTAATAAAATTTTTTGAACATTTAAAATATCAAAAACAATGAAGTAGAAAAAAATTCCTAGACATTGAGATGCATTTTCCCGTATTTAGGAGAGAGAGGTTCTTTTCTGATATTGTACAGTGAATGAAACAATTGACCTGATCAAGTCATCATGTTTACTTTACATTGCCATTCCAACACCAGTAGGATGTTGAAGAGGGAATATCTTTTTATTTATCACTTTGTTTTTTACTCAACTCCAGGATGGAAACAGTAAGGAATATATCATGTTCTTTCTATTTGAAATTTTACAAACATTATTTTTAATAAATCTCATGAGTAGTATTTCTGATCTTAGCTTGAACTGATAAAATATATCTCTTTTATTATTCAAATTTTCTGAATTTCAATATTTTGCAATTCCATTTTTCATATCAGATGTTTCCTTTGCATTTGTTATTTTATCCTATTTCTTGTTAATCCTGCTTACTCTAAGATCTGGAAAAATAAGAAAAAAATAATTGAGATAGAAGTGGGAGGTTAGAAAAGAAAGGAATTGATAAATATATGTATGAAAAACCAAATATATTCAAGGGACTATGTTAGAGCTGTAAAGAATATAAAGATTCCTGTCTTCAAGGAGCATATTATAACTAAAATCTATTTGAGAAGAGTTTACCAGAAAAAATATAAATAAACAAAATCATATTGAAGTAGAAAATAAATGCTAGGTCAGTATTTGAGAACTAAAGGCTAACTAATAGTTTTTGTTCTGAGAGAAAATGGCATTAAGTACACCCATGATGAAGTGGGGATTGTGAAGTTCAAGGGACAAATTCATCTCAGCTCATCAAGTCCATCATCTGCTACCTTCATATTTTAAGTAATTATTATATTCTTGCTAATTAGCTGCTAAACTGTATTCCTGTTACTTTGCTTAAGGATAGTGAATTCTGTCAGCACCCTATAAATTTGGGCCAATGGTCAACACCTCTGTTACTCCCAAGTTAATTGTAGGTGCTATAGGCACAACAAGCAATTTAGGAGTATTAAAAAATGGGAATTGAAGTGATTTCATGTGTACATAAAAGAGATTGAATGTGAGCAGGGCAATAAAGAAAGACAATTATTTATGTTGAAAAGAAAGAAAGGAAAAATTTTTCTAGATTGAGGAAAGAGGAAATGTTTTTAAGTACACACTGGATTAGATAAATCTGCAATGCTTTCTGAGATTCTGTGCTTCTGGGAAAATAGAAGTGTTCACAGTTCAAATGAAATTCAAAATTGGCTTCCCAATTTCTTTTTCCATGAATCTTCCTCCATAAATATCTTTTTAATTATTTAACCATCTTATCTAGATATAAAAAAAAAGTTTAGGTGAGGAATAAAGTATCTTAGGGAAAGCTCAGGGATATATATGATTCAGTGAAGCTTTTCAGTTCCAAGATCTATGCAGGAAAAGCCATTTCTGACAGGGAGGGGAAATATTCTCACATTTTATTAAAGGAACCCAAATTTAATTGAGATAGACTATCAAATGCAACACAACAACCCTAAAATTCAAATTAGGAAGGGAAAATATTTTGAGCTAAATTACAACATAAAGAAAATTATTACATTATTTATTATTCCTTCAAAATTAGGAGACTGTGAAAGATATTAAAACTTTCTAGAAAAACAGCAATTCAATTATCCAGGTAAATTTTTAGGTTTTTCTAGTATGGGTGGCCATGGAGGTAATGAATGAATTGATAAAAGAAAAGGCATTTATTAAACACCACCAGATTAGCACACAATCCGGTTAAATCTCTGGGTGATGATTTTTTTTTTCCATATCATCCCCAGTCTTAGAGACCACATTTGTGCGCAGAAAATAGAAGAGGCAAAAGAGACAGAGACAATATCAGGAATGAGAAAACAAGGAATTTGATATCAATCACAATCTCAGAGAGCTTTCTGAGGCCCTGAGAGATCTGATGACTTGCTTGTGTCATCCTTTTCTGATTTCTGGAACTTCCAATAACCTTACTCCAAACTGCTTTGTATATAATTACCCCTTAGTACTTTCTATTGTCTCCATATATAATTATTGTAGGATCTTCCATTAAAATATCAACTCCCTGAAAGTAGAGATTAATAATAATAATAATAATAATAATAATTGTTATTATTATTATTATTATTATTATTCCTATTGACTCCCAGAGGAGCATAGGGCTGCAACCATCTCATGCCTACGGACTCTGTTCTGGGCAACTTCCACCTACTGGGCATATCCTTGCCAGGTCTGTTTTGGCCTTCCAATTTTTCTCCTCCCTGGTGGGTTCCATATTTTTTTTCATAGCGTCCTGACTGATGGGATACTGAATTGTTCTTTCCCAGAGTCTGGTATTGGAGATCTTTTCAGGCCATCTGATGTTCAAGATTTGACGTAGGCCTGGAGTTTGTTGGCTTTTGCCAGCATGCGTCATGGACTCTGTTGTAGAGCAGTCTTCCAGACTAGGAGATCCTTGGTTTTGTTGGTTTAATGAGGTTGCAGTTTCTATAGCAAGTGAGATTTTTACAGGGTGAGGTTGCTAGCCTCGCCCCCAACCCTCCTCCTTTTTCAGCTGGGCTTGGGACTGTCCTTGGCAGAGTTAGATTATTTTATCCTTTGTAAATTCAAATACATTAAGATACACAAATACATTGTCATTAACTTTCACATTGTAAATATGATAATGCTTTCAAACTGATTGATTGATAGAGAGGATCAGTGTCAAAGGCAAGACTTGAACTTAGGTTTTTCTTTCTAAGACTGATTTTGTCAAGCTGCTTTTAAGTTAAAAGGAATAAAGTGATAGGATTAAAACTTCAGAAAAGACCTTTATGATCATTTAGTCAATTTCAAACATTTTAAAAAATGAATAAGTTAAGTTCCAAAGCATTTAAGTGACTTTTCCAAAGTTATAAAGAATCTATGTTACAGAGCTTAGAGTTAAGTTCAGTCTTTTAAAATATGAACTTTAAAGTTCTTCCTAATATACATTACTTTTCTGAATTTGGGTTTCTAAAACTCAATTACACTGGTATAAGAAAGAATAAATATAGCTGAAAAGTTGTTCATGTGAAAAATAACGAAATATCAATATGTACCAATAGTGTGATTTGCCATGTAATAGTTTATTTGTCCAAGAAAACTAGTATGTGGATCATTATAGTTCCATTATCTTGCCTTTTGTTTGTTTGTTTGTTTAAAATCTTACCTTCCATTTTAAAATCAATACCGGGTATTGGTTCTAAGACAGAAGAGTGGTAAAGGCTAGGCAAAGGGATTTAAGTGATTTGCCCATGGTCACACAGTTAGGAAGTGTCTGAGGTCAGATTTGAACCCAGGACCTCCCATCTCTGGGCCTGGCTCTCAATCCACTGACCCACCCAGCTACCTTCATGTCTTACCCTTTTCAGATCATATGCTATCTCATTTTATTCTTTTTGGGGAGCTATCTTTAAGAGGTGAATTCAGAATCTATAATGCAAACAGAGGAAGGAGGCAAGGACTGAAAAATAATCAGGATCCATAAGAATAAAATTAAAGAACTGGAGATATAGAAAACAAAAGAAAAACATGAAAAGGGGCACATTATTGCTCTCTTCAGATCATTTAGGAATTTCCAAGTGGAAAAAGGATTGGACTTGTTTTTCCTTATCCCCAGGTGAAGACAGAGGACCAATGAGTGGATGTTTCAGGACAACAGTTTCCTGCTCAATGTAAGGACAAATTTCCTAAAAACTAGGATAGATAAAAAATGGAATAGGGAACAAACTGTGGTATATGCTGGTGATGGAATACTATTGTGCTAAAAGGAATAATAAACTGGAGGAATTCCATGTGAACTGGAGAGACCTCCGGGAACAGATGCAGAGCGAAAGGAGCAGAGCCAGAAGAACATTGTACACAGAGACTGATATACTGTGGTAAAATTGAATGTAATGGACTTCTGTACCAGCAGCAATACAATGACCCAGGACAGCTTTGAGGGATTTATGGTAAAGACGCTACCCACATTCAGAGGAAGGACTGCAGGAGTGGAAACAGAAGAAAAGCAACTGCTTGAACGCATCGGTCGGGCGGACATGATTGGGGATGTGGACTCGAAACTACCACACCAATGCAACTACCAACAATTTGGAAATAGGTCTTGATCAAGGACATATGACAAAAGTAGTGGAAATGTGCATCGGCCATGGGTGGGGGGAGTGCGGGGGGTGAAGGGGAAAGTAGGAGCATGAATCATGTAACCATGTTAAAATGAATATTAATAAATGTTTGAAAAAAAAGGGAGGGAGACACCTTGAAAATAAGGATTGTTTCATTTGTTGTATTTATATCCCTGGCACCCTGCACAGTGTCCTCGACATGTAGGCATTTAATAAATTACTTGTTGATAAAAAAAAAAATGGAATAGGGTATCTTGTGTTATAATGAAAGTCACTCTCACTAAAAGTCTTCTCATTGAATCTAGATGACTATTTGGAGTACTTTGTAATGGCTACTGTTTTGTGTAGAAGTTGGAATATATGACTTCTGAGATCCTCTAACACTTTATGATTCTACTGAGCATCATTTTTTCCATTCACCAAAGCAGAAGTTTACTGTATTTTCCTCTTCTATTTTTTTAAATTCTTTTTTTTAAACCCTAATATCCTTATATATATATCCTTCTATATTCATTTTATTTGTTATAGGGCTAGGCAATGGGGGTCAAGTGACTTGCCCAGGGTCACACAGCTAGGCAGTGTCTTAGGTCAGATTTGAACCTAGGACCTCTCGCCTCCAGGCCTGGCTCTCAATCCACTGAGCCATCCAGCTGTCCCCTCCTCTTCTATTTTTAATTATTGTATTTGTTATAAATGAATTCAATAGTATTTTCTTTATAATATTGTTAGTCACTTACCTTAGTCATGGTAGCTTAGAGTACAGATAAGTTTTTCTATAGCCACATGCAGTATCACCTCAATTTTTCCTAAGATTCATTCCTAGATTAGTGAAAAAAATCAGCTGAACCTACTCCTGCTGATTTATTCTGTACTAGTCCTTCCCTTGATACTGAGTTGCTCGCTTAAGATATCAGGAATTATTGATGACGAAGTCCCCTTGAGAACATTTTCTAGACCTATATAATTTTTCAGTTTTGGCAGCAGATTTTCTTAGAGGAAGCAATTCTAGATTTCTCCCCTTTTGATTAGTTATAAAAGAGATAAAAGAAATTAATGTCAAACAACTAATGATATGAATTGCTATTTAAGTACTGGTCACAATATTTTATTCCTCTTGCTGTACCTAGTTAGCATTTGTGGCCTAAACACCTTTTCATTACTTCTCCAGCAAACTATGTCTTCATTTCCAAGGCTAAGTCTGACTATGACAAAACATATTTTCCTCACCCAAATTTTATTAGAGTGACATTGATAAAGTCTGTAACTGGCATTGAAGGATGTAACTGGGACACAGTGTTATCACACAGATACTGAATGATGCTGGCCACTGAGACAACATTATCTTGATAGTCTTCTTTCAAAGTTGGTTGCTAAGTCAGAATCTAATTTTGTTGTGGTAAGATAGACTGATCAGTGCAATGCATCCAAGTTGCTTTGATGCCACAATGAAACTTTCTAGAAAAAAATATACAATTTCTAGAAAAAAACAATACAAGGGAAAAATTGGGTCATAATTTTTTTGTGCTCTATACAGATGTATTATTCTACATTTTTAAAAGACATATGTAGATAAATTTCTTTTTTTCTTATTTGAATAATTTTTCTGCTCTGAAAATTAATATTAAATCCATTCTTTTTCTCTATTTAATCTTTGAGAAAGAATTGTGATTTGTTTTGTTTATTGTGTTTTTTCTCTTGAAATTTCCTTAATTTCTTTTATGATTGTCTGAGTTATATTATAGCAGTTTTGAAAAGTGCTTTCAAAAGTCAATGTAAATAGGACTTTTATTATACCATAACATTTGTGGTGAATCTATATACAATGAGTATTCAAAAACTTTGGTCTGTGATGACTCTTCCAAAATTAGATAAGTGACATGGACAATTCATTTAACAGCATGGCTAAGTGGAAAAATTCTATATTTGGATTCAGAGAACCTGGTTGTATGTACTGGCTGTGATATTATCTACTTGAAAAGACCATTTGGCTTCTTTAGGCTTTTTTTTTATTTGTAAAATCAGATGGCTGGACAAAGTGTGAAATCACAACTTTCCAATGCGAAGGACCCTCAAAGTCTATTTAGAACAAACCTTGCATTTTTATTGATGAGGCATAAAGAGTTGAAGTGACTTACCTGTGATTACATAGGTCTTAAAAAAAGAAAAGCTAAAATTTAAATTGGGCTTTTACTTGCTTGCCAGGATTGTGAATCATATAATAATAATAATAACATGTATGTAGCACTTACTATGTGCCAGACATTATACTAAGTGCTTTAAAATTATTAACCTATTTGATTCTGATAACAACTCTGGTAGGCAGGTGTTCTTATTATTCCCATTTTAAAGATAAGGAAACTGAGGCAGATAGAGATTAAGTGACTTGTCCAGGTTCAAACAGCTAATAAGAGTCAGCGGCAGATATTCCTGACTTCAGACCCAGTGTTCTATCCAATGTAGCATTTAGGTGTCTAGATCAATTTCTATGGTCAAGCAGTCTTATCTATAAAATAATGAGATAAGACTTTATGACTCCTAAGGTTGCTCCTGCCTCTAAAATCCTGTGATCAATACTTTCTTATATTGTTCTCTTAGGGTTGTGATTTCATATTGTGTTAAAATAATAAGCATCTACAAGTCTTTGATTTGTATTTTGTCAATAACATCTATTAAGTGTTAGAAGCAGTGCATAGATATCTAAATATGATCTCTTTGATGATTCTTCCCATAGGACATTTCCTTTCATGCCAGAGTATCCGGTATGTTGATGGGTATTTCATGATTTTAAAATAAATATGTAATAGAGTAAATATGTAACAAGTAGATAAAACATTTATTAAATTCTTATTATGTGCAATGAATTGTGATAAGATATTAAAATATTAATATAAGAAAGCAAGATGGTCCCTACTCTCACAGATCTTACATTCTAGGAGTAGATAATATGAAGACCCTGGAAAATGAGATAAGAGTGAATTTTGTATGAGCTAGCTCTATAATATCATTGATATAGAAAACTGCCTTCTGACTCTTTATCAACATTGGATAGCACCTTTTCTGTAGCATATAGTCTCAGCCAATTGCCTCGCTCATCGAGAAGTTAGATATCTTGATTATTTTAATATCTCAAGTCACAAAGCCATTAAATGTCTGAGGCAGGACTTCCCAGATTAGCCTTGCTTTAAGATGATCTCATGCACTAGAAGGTAGTAGTTATTATATGGCATCTTCACCCATTTATCCCTATTCCTCACATAAATGAATGATTTCAAATAATTTAGGAGATGCATAAAACATAATGCAGATGTCCTTTCTTCATTGTAGAAAACAATTCGGATTACCATAAGAATTTTGAAAGTCACAGATAAGTTTGATTCAGTGGAAGGTTTTCTTTACCCCAATCAGGTATACCGTTTCAGGGATCATTGAGAACCTAAGGTTCACACCGATTATTAGCATCTTTAATGGTTACTGAAACTCTACTCTAGGATAACCCGCCATGTTCAAACTCCAACTCCCTTCACAGATAGATATAGAGAGTTGTGAAAAAGATTTCTCAGATCAAGCATGTACCTTTCATTTCAGATTTCTCTCTGTCTCTTTGGATGCTTGCTATGTAAACATGTATGACTGGGAACTTAAAAAAAATCTAAGATATTTTAAGATAAATATTCAGAAACAATTAATTCAGTATGATTGTAAAGTGCTCTTGTAAACAGGACTATGTTCTCCCCACAAACTTCCCCTGAAAGCAAAACAAAAAAGGGAAATCAAAATTAATGACTATGAACAGCATTGTTTTAGCCTTAAGATTGGATACTCATTAAGTGTAATATTTTCATGGTTGAATATATGGGTGATTTTTAATATTGATATTTATCATGTTTCCATTTTTTAGAAGAATATGAATGAAAAAAGTTAAAAACATATAAATAAGCACAGAGGAATTGTTTGAAGGTCATGAAAAAATAAAGCAGATCTCACACCACTTTTCCCTATCAATGATGAGACCATCATATGATGAACTACTATTACTTGTGTTGAGGAAGCAAAAAAGAAATAAACATTTTGATAATTTTAAAACAAACCTGAACTTAACTTTTAATAATTATTACTATTATTACCTTTTAGGTGGAGAGAAAAATCATGACAGTGTATGTTGATTTTGGAATTCACGTGATGAAGTCATAGCTCTGGCAAAACTATCCACGAGGTAAATTATCAGACTTTCTTGGATAGTGTTTCAGAAGAAAAATCTACCTCTTCATTACTACTATTGATTAATAAATTTCATGCTGCAAACTGAGGTGTAGAATTCTAAAATCTGAAACAAATCTAAACCATTGAGATCATTCAAATGCCTTATGTCACATGCTATACATGGCTGATAATCAGCTACTTCCTATTGACCATTTTAATATGAAATGTTTGGGAATCCTTCTTTCTATCTCTGAGCATTTAAAAAGTCTGTCATTAGGGAATTTAGGAAGACTTGTAAGACCCATTTTTAAAATACTTCTGTTTACTTTGACTTCGGTTAAGGTTAAGGATTTGAAAATATTATCCTAGAATTTAAAAGATAAGGTATCTTGGTGTAAACTTTGTTTTTGTTGAGCCCTTTTTATTAGTAGTCATATAAGAACAGAATGTGTCTTGGGAGAATATGTTATACATTTTATGGTTCTTTTGAATGGCATTTCTTTTTCTAATTCCATGTGATGAGTTTTGTCAGTAATGCAGAGAAAGTAACTTTCTTCAATGACTTTACTAGTTGCATGAATATATGTTAATCCCTTAACCTTCCTTAGCCTTTGCCTTCATTCATAAAATAGAGGTAATCTAGCTATAGCACTTACCTCCCAGGATATTTTTGGTGATCAAATAGGATTGTACACTTAAAACATGTTCCAACTTTTAAGCAATACATATCTTTTATTTTTATTTATTATCACAATTAGGACATTTCCACCATTGTTATATCCATGTGCATTCGGAAAAAAATTAGGGTCACTGGAGTAGAATGGGAGGGATGGCAACTGAAGAGGCAAAGATTTTTGGATAGGAGCAGATGAATAAATAATAGAAATATGGCTATACTGCGTATTTCTTTTTGAACTGAAATTCATTTTTAAAAATCTAAATATTCAGCATAGGGGAGAAGAAATTTTCTTTCAATTGTATAGCCACAAACTCTTTATAGAGATAATTGTCTTCCTAAAAGTTCAGGAGGAATATATTCCAAAAAAGCTTTCCAGAAAGCTGGGGTTTTAAAAGGTGTCACTGGGCACCTTGTATACTCCAGTGTTGAAGTACTTAATTCTCCAGGACAATTGTCAGTGTGAGTGCTCATGATAACATTATATGCTGGATCAAATGTCTGCATTCCCAGCCAGTTACTAAAATCAACACCAATCAGCAGTCCCAGAGCTATTTAATTTTTACCATGGCACTCATCAAGACTTCCCTCTTCTCTCTCGTTTATTTACATTAATAATGGAACCTTAGCTGTTATGCACAGAGTGAAATATTCTTCCCAGGGCCAGTTTATGGAGCCAAACAGTTTTTCAATGTCAAGTAGAGCTCAAGCCATTGACTCATTGTTTTTGTTTTCCCAGATAATGTCAAACATATGTCTCAGATTATGTATGGAGAACCTGCTCAGAATGAATTCTGACTGTACTTAGTGTACAAATTTAGACACCAGCCTCTGCAAACTAAATGCTTTGATACTGGCCAGATGTTGGGTATCCACCCGTTAAAAATGATGGGCAGAGAGAATAATCCACATTCTATGGCCAAAATTATCTTCCAAATAGTATGTTAAAGGATAGCTGAAAATTTTGATTTATGGTTTAGCAGAATTGATATTGTGAAGTGAGAAGAGTCAGTCTGTCTCCAGTATATGGTCTCTACTAAAGAAGAATTATTATTATAGTAGTCAGTGGCAAAGGACAATACCATTTCCATTAAACTGTGAATAATCTGGGTCCACCTCTCCATGATACCCTCTGTTATGCTTCCTACAAATCATTTAAGTTTCAGAGAATAAAAATGACAAAAGATTTTAGATTTTCCCCCATTTTTATAATGAAGAAATCAAATGTTTAATACTCATCTCTAAATGGATTTGTTAACAGAAGGTAATGCACTCACTTTAACTTTTAGATGAGCACTAAAACAATGAGATGTGGCAGTAAAAATCTTCCCTCTAATCCAATAAAAGAAGTTTTCATTAAACATCTACTGTATGTAAGATATTGTGTTATGTGCATGATAAAAATTGAAACTCAGACCATGAGGAATATTAAATTTTGTAATGTATAATGTGTGTAAACAGGAAATCATTTTCATGACAACTTGATAATATGGTGAGGGAGAGAGAGGAAGAGGAGAGAGAAGAAAAGAGAGAGAGAGAGAGGGACAGGGGGAGAGAGAGGGAGAAACAGGGGGGAGAAAGAGGGAGGGAGAGAGAAGGAGAAAGAAAGAGAGAGAGAAAGAGAGAGAGAAAGAGAAAAAGAGAGAGAGAGAGAGAGAGAGAGAGAGAGTGTTCCTTTATAA
>NC_058133.1:337081185-337157057 GCF_016433145.1 Gracilinanus agilis | reverse complement strand
GAAAAAGAGAGAGAGAGAGAGAGAGAGAGAGAAAGAGAGAGAGAGAGAGAGAGAGAGAGAGAGTGTTCCTTTATAAAGATAGAGGTCTTAAACCTCTTTTCTGTTTGCTTGTTTCCTGAACTACTATGACATTATGTTGAGCCTGATGGCCACCTACTCAGAATACATTTTTAATACTGTTTTTATTATTTTAAGGGTTGGATTTATTTTCAGTTTGAAATTCTCTCACAATTCTTACCTCCATATGCATTGTGAAGAAGAAACACAAAACCCATTGCAAATTTGAAGTCATGCAAAACAAATTTCTGCATTAGCTATGCATCAATAACCACCATCACCCCCATACACACATACACATCTTCAAATGGCACTTTTTATCCTCCAGTTCTATTTCTAGTGGTAGATAGCACCATGAATCATTTGTAATTAGTTCAAAGTCTTTCACAGTGGAATATCTTTATTATCATATTTATTTTATCATACATATGTCTCCCAATTTTGCTTACTCTACTTTGCATCAGTTCAAATCTCTTGCCATGCTTTTTCTACTGAAACCTTTATCATCTTCACCAAGAATGCACTAGTGTACCTATTATCCCAAATTCCCTCTAATATTTTTCATTTTTTTCTGTTACTTATACCAATCTTATACATGTGAGATGATATATCAGAGTTGTTTTAATTACATCTTCCTAATAATTAATGATTTAGAACATTTTATATGAATATTGAAAACTTTGATTGCTTTCTCTGAAAATTGCCTAGTTAAATCCCTTGATGATTTATCAGTTGAGGAAGGGATGCTATTCTAATAAATTCATATATATTTGAGAAATGAGACATTTATCTGAGAAACACTTTTTTCCTAGAGCATTAAGTGATTCTTTGGAAGTTTGATTTATATAGGCCTGAATGAGTAGATTAATTTATGTGTTGTAATTTTTATTATATTAGTTTGTTATACCCAAGGGTAATTTATATTTCCCAATTTATTTTGATCTGTTATTATTTGTGCAAAGGATGTTTCATAATTATGTTCAAACAGTTCCTCTGTGTGTCATGACAGGTAGATTCTCAAATACAATATATTTTTGTAATTATTTTAAATGGAAATCCTCTTTCTATCACTTCCTCCTGGATTTTTATATTGGGAAACTTGCTGATTGCTGTGGATTTATTTTGTATCCAGTAACTTTGCTGAAGTTGCCTATTGTTTCAATTACTTTTTTTCTTTGACTCTATCAAGTCCTCTAAGTAAATAATCATATCACAGGGGGTAGGGGGATGATGGTTTTCTTTACTCATTACATATGTTTATTTCTTCATTTTTTTTATGGTCTTATTTCTATAGCTAGAAATTCTAGGAAAATGTTGAATAATAGTAGTGCTAATAAACACCCTAAATTCTCCCAAGTTTTTATTGGAAAAAGCTTTTAGTTTATCTCCATTATAAATAATATTTGCTTTTGGTTTTATATTATTCTACTTGTCATTTTAAGAAACTTCCATTTATCTCTCTGTAAATTTTTTAAAAATGGAATGTGCTGCATTTGGTCAAAAGCATTTATTGAAATAATTATATATTTTATTGAATTTTAAAATTATTGTTATGGTCATTATTCTTATAGTTTTCCTAATTTTGAACCAGTCTTACATTTCTGTAATACATCTCTTCTGGTCATAGACCATGATCTTTGGATATTATTGTAATCTTGCCAACATTTCATCTGAAAATTTTCAGCAATATTCATTAAGGAAATGAGTTTGTTATGTTCTTCCTGTGTTTTGCCTCTCCCTGGTTTAGGTATCTAGGTCATGTCTGTATCATAGTAGCAATTTTTTTTAATCTTTGAAATATTTATTTAATAAATTTAGGATATTTTCCATGGTTACAAGATTCATGTTCTTTCCCTCCCCTCCCCATACCTCCTTCCCATAGCCTATGACACAATTCCACTGTGTGATCAATACCTATTTCCATACTATTGATATTTGCTATACAGTAGCAATTTTATAAGACTTCTTTGTCTCTATTCCAAGTGTGAGACAACATATTGTTGGATTTTGGCTCCTAATATATTCTGTTATTCTTTTCCTTTTTATGTGTGAGTTAATCTCATTCATACTCACTCTTATAATTGCTAATACCAAGGTGGCACACATAGATTCTAGGTAAAAGGCTATAGCAGAATTTATTATGCATCATCTAAAGTAAAAAAAAGCAGGAGTAGTAATCATGATACCAGACAAAGCTAAAATAGAAACTGATCTGATTAAAAGAGATAAGGAAGGAAATTACATTTTGTTAAAGGATAGTATAAACAATGAAGTAATATCATTACTAAACATTTATGCACCAAATGGCATAGCATCTAGATTTCTAAAGGAAAAATTAAAGTAGCTCAAGGAGGAAATAGATAGTAAGACCATATTAGTGGGGGATCTCAACCTTTCCCTTTCAGAACTAGATAAATTGAACCAATAAATAAATAAGAATGAAGTAAGGGAAGTGAATGAAATGATAGAAAAAAATAGAGTTAATAGATATCTGGAGGAAACTGAATAGGAATAAAAAGGAATATACCTTCTTCTTAGCAGCACATGATACATATCAAAGATTGTCCATGTACTTGGGTATAGAAATATTGCAAGCAAATGCAGAAAAGAAGAAATAATAAATGCATTTTTTCATATCATAATGCCATAAAATTATACATAACAAGGGTCCATGGAAAGGCAAATTTAAAATTAATTGCAAACTAAATAATCTAATTCTTCAAAATTGGTGGGTCAAAAAAGAAATCATAGACACAACTACGGACTTCATTAAAGAGAATGACAATGAAGAGACATCATAGCAAAACCTATGGGATACAGCCAAAGCAGTACTCAGGGGAAAAATTATGTCTGATTGCCTATAGCAACAAAATTGAAATAAAGGAGATCAATGAATTGAATTTTCAACTTAAAAAATTAGAAAAAGAACATATTAAAAATCCCCAGATAAAAACTAAATTAGAAATCCTAAAAATTAAAGGAGAAATTAATAAAATTAAAGGACAACAACAATTGAACTAATAAATAAGAACAAATAGGACTAGGAGCTGGTATTTTGAAAAAAGCAAATAAAATAGATAAATTACTGATTAATCTAATAATTGTTAATTCTATATTTTTCTCCATCCTATTATCTTATAGTTGCCTATTTTTAACTAAGCCCTTCTTTAAAATTCTGTTTTGTTTCTGACCACCACCTCCTTAATGTACCTTCCCTCTTAATATATAGCCCTCTGTTCTTTTAGTCGCTTTCCCACCTACTTTCTTTTTTATTAAGATGAATTTCTGTACCTAACTTTGTGCATATATTCATTCTCCCCTCCTTAATTTCAAAGTTCAAATTAGTGAGCAGCTCAAGTGTTTCTTGCCTTTTCTTCATTCGCCCCTCTACTGAATGAATTCTTCTTTCCCTACACTATTTATGTGAGATAATTTCCCCCTATTCATCCTCTCCACTTCTCCCTCTATTATTATTCTGACCTTTCCATTCTAGACTCACTTTGGCACCTCTAGTGATAAAGTTCTGAGGATTTACACATATCATCTTCTCATGTAGTAATGCAAACAGTCTAACTTTGGTCTCTTGAAATTCTCATTCATGTTAATCTTTTTTTATGTTTTTCATAATGATCAGGATTGATTTTTTTTATTCTTATTTTCTAATCTACTTGTCAACTTTGGACTTTATGTTAGTGTTCAATTCTGTTCACTACTTTTTAGTAAAGTGGAGGAAGAGTGATATCTGGAAAGAGTGTGTAATATTTTTGTATGACTACCGCTTTCATAGCTCATTCTAGAATTATATAAATTTTCTGTGCTTTCAAAGTGGCATAATCCAGACATTGATCTTTTCCTCATCCTCTTGGTCTTCACTCCACAGCTTCCTAACCCAGTTAGGGACTACAGGCTTTTGTGTTAAGGTTTTTTTTTTTTAAACCCTTGTACTTCGGTGTATTGTCTCATAGGTGGAAGATTGGTAAGGGTGGGCAATGGGGGTCAAGTGACTTGCCCAGGGTCACACAGCTGGGAAGTGGCTGAGGCCGGGTTTGAACCTAGGACCTCCTGTCTCTAGGCCTGACTCTCACTCCACTGAGCTACCCAACTGCCCCGTTAAGTTTTAATAATCTATGGCTGGACTGAGGCACCATTAGTCTTTTATGAGATTCTGTAGCTTCAGCATAAATGACTTACTGTCCTTCCTTTGTTTTGGACTCTTGTTCTGGTTAATTACACTATACAATTAATGTGGGACTAAATGTTAGAATTGCATACCTATGGTGCTCTATGGCTCAGAGCTACACAACTATATTCCTGGAACTTGTTCCTTGTTCCTTAAACATGTAGGGTTTCTGTGTCCTCTTTTTTGTAGCTACTCCTTTCTACCCTGGAACAATGACTAATAACTGGGTAATGTGGGTAATAAGAGTTGCTAGATGGCACTCATTTGTGCTCCCAGTGTTTATATAAGAATCCTTTCAGTTATGTTTCTGCCCAGGTGTTCAGATTCCCTACTATCTCTGGTCATCACACTGGTCCTTACTTCTACAACCATAGTCACAACCATAGCAAATGTCACTTTTACGTGTTGTGATGCTGCTATTACTGCTGCTCTTCTGAGATCATGAACAGCCCTCATCCCAATGTCTATAGACCTTCTAGGTCTATCTTCATATTCTGTCCTGGCCTAGAAAAGTGACTCATTATGACTATGTCTTGACTTTCCCACTTGGAATTCTGTTTGTTGTGTTTTCTAAATCATTGCATAAGAGGATATGAAAGATATAAGGTAAAATTCCTACCTCTCACTCCATCATCTTGACTGCAGCCATTATGTTTTTAAATTAAAAAAGAAATACATAGGATTATGAAGAATATAAAATATTGCAAAATGCAGTTATGAAAATTTTTGTAAAAACACTATTTGACAGACCTGAGATTGTAACCTTTGCTGAGAAGAAAGCACATTAGCTTAGGTTGGAAGGAGACAAAGGATTTCTAAAGGTGGAGGAAAGAAAAGATCACAGTACAGGGATAGAGGCTAGCCTGGGCATATAAATACCGGAGGGAGATGAAATACTGCATACTAGGGAAAGGAAATGCACTAGATTGACCAGTATCTAAAGGGGATAATATGTAATAAATCCAAGTAGACTAAAACCAAGAAATAGGAGGGTTTAAATGCCAAATTTCAGAATTCCTATTTTATTCTGTTTTCTTTGAGTTTTAACTGAATATCAAAAGTTTGGAAATAACACTCAGGGATTTTTCTACTTATTCTTCACACTCTGAAAAAATGGCAAAATCGTTCATGTTAAAAAGAAAATTACTCAGATGTTGAAAACCATAAATTGCCCATAGGCAACCTATTATAAAAGGTTAAAATGATACAATTAATAGCTCCTGTCATTGGCCAGTTGTCCATGGTGACTTTTTTGGGGGGGGGAAGCAGAATAGGGACATTTAATAAATAAAAATTATAATTGTACTTTCTTTATGCTCTTTTATATCTATTTAATTTCATTCCAATAAGAAGTATGAGAGAGTTCTCTCTATTATACAAATAATGAAACAACTACTGAAGGAACTATAAGTGACTTACTTGTCAAAGACTATATAAGCAAAAGTAATGGGAGAACATGTGTTGGAATTCAGACTGACATTCTTTTTGTATACTATAAAGTATTTCATAAATAATAACTATAATTGCAAAAATTATGGATTGGCTATAAATACATTTTCAAAATCTGCTAAATTTGTAGCAGTGTATAATCAGTTTTTTATTGTTCAGACAAAAATAAAACTTTTAACACAAACTATCTGAAAAATGGGATTAAATTCATTCACACAACTAGTCAGATCTTTACTGATTCTTTGTCATTCTTTGGCAAATCCTCCATTACATGTGAGACCCAAGGCAAAATCTATCATCTCCAGGAATATGTGATAGAAACTGACTAATATAGCCTTTCTTTAAATCCCTTTGGATAAACTTGCCTAGAAGCAGTTTAAACATCTTAAAAGACTTCATAGAATCAAGAAACCAAATTCTAAGAAGGTCAAGACTGAGTTAGTAACATATTTTCTTACTGGATGGCCTCAAGACATGGAAGGACCAATGTAGGATCTGAGAAATACACTTTTCTGAGGGATAAGGAGAACATCTGAAAAGCTTCATGGTTTTACTACAGTGCATAGTTAAATATTAAAATCCAAAAAGTGAAAACTACTTTAATTATTTTCAAAAATTATTCAAGAGCTAAAAGGGATATTGGAGAGCTATAGGCAAATCTTTTCTTATATTTCACTGAGAAGAAAAGTGTAAAATTCCAAATGGGTTATTATTACATGTTTACAATGTTGAAAAGAAAATAATAATTAAAAATCCACGTGTCTGTTAAAAAAATTAAACAATTGTAATTTAGTGACTATCTTAAGTGAATGAAAGTGAGACTTCCCTCTCTGGAACCCAGATATATAATTCTAGTCCTTTATGGTCACACAATCAGTGAAAATTAATATTTTTATGGTCTTTTAAAATATATAGTATAATTTTAAAGTTAGAAATGAAATAGATTCACACAATTACTTATTTATTCAAAAAATGCCTGCATTGGAGAGCAAGACAAAATGCCAGTACTTCAACATATATGGTGTATGTAATAATCACAATGATTTTTTCTACATTTCAAAAAGTCATTAGTAAGCAATAGAAAACTAAAATTAAAGTGTCTTATAGGTTAAATCAATAATATTTATCATAAAGCATGGAAAGCTTTGAAATTAAATCTGTAAAATTTGACAGAAGAAAGATGAGGCTAAGTATTCAACATCTTTGTGCGATAGTTTTTTTTAAGTACAATTTAATGGTGCATTGCCTGTTAAACTGAGTTGTGTGCTACATTCTTCCATGGGTATTTGGAAAATACGTAAGTGAATGGTTGATTCACTCATCCATAGTTAAAATGAATGTGTCATTGTAGATGTTAGATACAAGCCTGAAAAGTTAAATAAGCCCAAGTGGCACACTTATAAACTGGTTTATACCAAAAAGCTTACTTATACATGATTGGCTCCAAATGCTAGCAGATTCCTCTTAGTCCAACAGTTAATCATAATACATTATTAACAAAGGTATTATAGAATATCATTTTGGCTGCTGTCATTATGTTTTGGCCTTCAATTACAAATCTAACACAGAATATGAAAATTTCATCCATATTTCAGAGTACAATCCTTCAGTAAAACCCACAGAAGTCATTTAGACACTCATTCAATCACATGCATAGTAACATTAACTGTATAGGTATTCCCTCTAATCATACAAATAAAACTACATCTATTTCTTCTCTTCCCTTGAGATTCATGTTTACTGCTTTCTATAAATTCTTCATGGAAGATCTACTAAAAGAGTTAATTCATTCATAATCCTTTTAATATTTTATAGATATTAATGTGGCACCTGAATTGTCTATCAGTTGTCAATTCCTCTAACAATAAACATTTATTAGGCATATATTATGTGCTAGATATAGTTCAAATTTATTAATTGCACAGACTTCCTTGTTTTTTAGCACTCCTTTGTCTTTGTCTTTTATTCCAATTCTTTTGTTCATGTAGGAAGTCAATTGTAAGAAATAAAATCAAAATTCACTGTGAAGCAATGACACACCTGAGGTTTCATCAGATTCATTTGTGACATGAGAATATCTTTTTGTATATATCCTCATTAAATTGGTTAATTTTATAGAATTACTATTGTATAGTGTTTAAATCTTAAGGATCCAATAAGTGTTAGCTGTCAATGACAAATATGGTATCCACTATATATGTTGACAGTTTAAGATTCAGAGCAAGTCTAATAGTCTCGAAAGGAGGAAATGCCAACGGTTGACACAGGTGGTAGAGGAGGCTGACTCATCCTGTTTATATAGACTGCAGCTGGTTGGAACTAAAAGATCCACTGTCACCTCCCTGGGGACCCCAACTTTCTTTTAAGAAATCTTGAACTTGGATCAAGTGCCTGGGAAATGTGCCCTGACTGGCTGGAATATAAGCAAGATATGTGGTGCACTCTTTCATTATTTAAACACTGTTGCCAAACAGTATTATTCATATTTTTATTAGACATTCCACCAAAGGAACAATCTGGAAAGTCAATTGAGCAAATCTTCTTTGTAGTCTGACTCATTCAACAAAATTAAGGGTAATTTTCACTTTGTGGCAATAAGAATGAAGCTGGCTAAGATCACTGGTGAATCCATGAAAAATGTAATCAAGATATCAATATCATTAGTGAAGGTCTCGGTGTCTGAATGCTTCTACACTAAATTTAGAGGCTCCCCTTACAGTATGTTTAAATGGAGACACATGAAACATTTACCATTTGTAAAGTCTTAAATTATAAAAAAAATCCCCCTAAGTATATAGTTGTATTACTTAGTCAAATATGTTGGAATTTTCTAACTGATAACTCCTACACTGTATTCAACTGAGTCTTTTTTGGTTTGGGATCCTAATTTTCAGCTTTCATGTATAAAATGAGGTAGGATGAATAACCTAGAAAAGTACAGTAAATTTTTTTAACTCATTTAGGTCAATGGAGGCTAGACTCATAAAACATATTTAAAAAATGATCCGGATTCAGACGTGCATATTTTGTTACATGTGAGCTTTCTGTAATTAATGTTAATGTTACCTATTAGATTCAATTTCAGAGGCACTCAGAAGATAGTGAGATTTAGGGTTTGACTAAATCAAAGGCATAAAAAAGTTGTCTTAGGAAATCTCTAAGAATAGGATAAAAGGATATATTTTCTACTGAAGTGAAGAATGAAACTTTTAGAAGTTGGGGATTTAAATGAGAGATGAAACAACACTGTAAAAATTACTTTAAAATCACTAAGGAAATGGCACCTGGGCTTTCATGTCATAAGCAAAGAGGCATATGAAATTAAACAAAGAAAATGGAATCAAGGCTAACATTTAAACTCAATAGATAACAAGGAATTTTACTGAGGATGGAGGGAATGTATACTTTCCAACATCTTCATCCCAACTCTTGAACCCTTTAGTCTTCCTTACAATTAGCTAGAGGAAATATATAATGCCTCAACTTATCAAGGTCACTTTATACTGGTTATGTGACTTATTCCACAGATGAGTTTGTCTAAATGATGGGCCCATTGCTACCCACTGGAACTGATACTCATTCTGCCCATCCTTGGTCACAGTCAGACTTAAGCCTTTAAGAAATTAACACTTGGCTCACTATATAGAATTTGCAGAATAGGAGGAAGGAGTGTTCTAGTAGAGGATATTCTTTATGAGTAACTTCTGTTAAGGAATATAAGATTTTTGTGAGTGTAGAAGTATGAATAAAACCTTGAGGAAATAACCCTGGAAAGTAGGCATCAATCTCAATACCTGGTCCTACTCTTTCTTTCTAACTACTCCAATTGAAAAAGCTAACCCTGGACAATATACTCAAATCAATTCCACTGATATTATCATGGAATACAGTTATGAATAGTCTGGCATCCTTGTTTATCTGGACCAAATATAGTAACAACAATAATGTTAGCTACTACTGATGTAGTAGTTAGTACATGACAGGTGCTGACCTAGGTGCTTTAGAGATGTTATTATATTTGATTCTCACAACTGTGGGAGGTAGGTGCTATCTTTACTCTGGCTTTACAATTTAGGTAAATATTGAACAAATAAAGTTTAAGATGTTTGCCCAAAGACAAATAACCAGTAAGTTTCTGAGTTCGTATATGAATTCAGCTGTTCCTAACTCTAGGATCAGCACTAGCTGCTTTCTATACAAGCATTTCTTTTTCTCTTAGTTCTGCTGAGATAACTACCAAATGGTAAGTATCTAATAAGTACATACTTTGTGCCAGACACTGTGAATAATAAAGAAAAGTAGATGCGGTTGGAAAGAAAGGTTCACGATATTTTTGAGGTGTCTTAAGTGCATCCTAGGAGTTTATTCTTAATTCTATAATTTATTATGGTTGTATCTTTGTTTTATCAACCCCTAGTACATTATAAAGTTTAAAGACAGTGAATGTCTTTTATGTCGTTTTATATCCACAAGAGCTTGTGCTGAGCTTAGTTAAAGGCAAGATAGACAGTGTTCTATGGTATCTTGAGATATCAATATGATAAGGATAATTTCTTGATTTTAACTTTTTTTAAGTACAAGTAGTTTGAACAATAAAAATTCTGCTTTTCCATGGCTAACACAGAAAAATGTTCTGTTTTAACAAGCATTCATTAACTACTTTGTGCAAGCTATTATACAAAGCACTGAGGATAAAAATAGAGGCAAAATACAGGGACAAAGAGAAAATGAAATCTTTGACCTCTAGGAACTGATGCAGAGTGAAATAAGCAGAACCAAGAGATCATTATACACAGAAATCTTAAAATTGTGGGATGATCAAAGAATTGACTTTGCTACTGATAACAATGCAATGATCCAAGAAAATTCTTTGAGACTTATGAGAAAGAATGCTATCTACATCTAGAGAAAGAGTTTTGGGAGTAGAAATGCAGAAGAAAACATATGATTTATCACTTGTTTACATGGGTTTTTGATTTGGGGATTTGATTTTAAAGGATTACTCTTTTACAAGAATGAATAACATAGAAATGGGGAAATGGATTTGAGTGATTATATGTGTATATATATATATATATATATGTGTGTGTATATATATATATATGTGTGTGTGTGTATGTATGTATGTATGTATAACCCAGTGGAATTGCTTGTCAACTCTGGGAGATGAGAGGGATTGGGGGGGATAAATTATATAATCATGGAAAAAATTTAAAAATTAATAGAAAAAAATATTACATAAAAATTTATGCCAAAAATAAAATAAAATCATACTAATTTATACCATTATGGGCCTTCCAATTTTTAAAAACTATTTCTAGAAAATTTAGATAATGAAAGCAATTTTCATCTTAAATGCTATTTTTTAGTTGTTTTAGTCTAATTATACAGGTAAGAAGAAGAAATATTGATTATGATAATGTTATGGAAAATATAATCAGTCTGTACAGAGCCAATATGTTTTTCAAGTTTTCCAGTGGAGAAATACTAATGGACTTAAGATTTATTTTTCAGGTTATATGCATTAATGTCATATTTATATATTTTCCTCTCCCTCTTGTATCCAAAGATAACATTTTTGGCTCACCTATAACCTGTCTTTCATATATTTTTATATATGCATATTTATGTACATATAGCCTTCCTTCTCTTATTTGTAATCACCTCTGTCTTAGTACAATAAACCCTAAATATCTAACATGAAAAATATCAACAAAAATCAATCCTACCATAAAAATAGAGACAAATACCTGGTAACCTGTTACATATAGTATCTAGTATAGGTCCTGGACCCATAATTTAAATGATAAGGGAAAGTGCTAGTAGTGAAATATTTCTATGAATCAACATAGAAGTTTCTCAGAATTATATTCTTAGAGAAATCCCTGGAATACTGATTGGTTAATTGACTTACCCAAGTTCACACAGCTAGTATGTATCAAAGGCAGGATTTGAATCTATCTTTGTAGCTTTGAAGCAAGTCTTCTGTCCACTATGCCACATTGCTTCACTATTACCTATGCATATAAATAATAACTTCCCCTGAGCATTTCTTTTATTTTTGGTAAAAATAATTAATTAATTAATAATTAATTTAGTCATCCCATCAGAAGTTTGAATTTTATGGAACTTCATCATTGTCACATTTCAGCAGCGGTAAAAAGGGGATAATGGGACAGTGACTTTGAAATGAATCTGAATAATCATTCTGTTGAAAGATTTTCCTCATTTTACTGTATGTATTTTATTTGTGTGGTGTGTGTGTTTTACTATGACACTTATTTCAATAGTACTGCCTCTCTCCAAATATAATCAAAAAATACATTGAAAAAATGAATGCAAAGGTGAAAGAAAGTATCCTTATGGTTTTTACAGTGCCTACTGAAGTTGTAATCACTTAGAGAAAGCTTTTTCATTCACCACTTTGTTCATTTGCTATTTCTTTGCAAACCAATGACTAAACTAGGATTTATATAGATAAGTCAACAATTTATCTTCATGGGAAATTGCATCACTACAATTACAAATCCATGAGGTTTTATTTTCTAGAGTAGATGTTTTAATGGATAACTCCAGTATTTCCTCCAAAATGGATGATCTTCCCTAATGTAACAGGCAACTACAACTATTATGATTGTCAATTAAATAGCTCTTTAAGGCACAATTTTGGAGGTGGCTTTGATAGTAATTCCAAAATTTTACTTTATCAATACTGACCTATTTTATAGTGTAATAAATAGAAATAAGGAGCTTAGCTAACATATTTGTGTGCTCTCATTGAAGATGCCAGCAGAAGATTCAGAAACACAGTTTTGCACTTTTGAGTGACCAGCCTTTTTATCAATAACTCATAAGGAGACTAATTAGCAACACAAATACTCATTTGAAGAAGCAGATGATTATTCATATATGCCTAGTAAATTTACCTCAGATGAATGAAAATATGGTTTAAATTTTCAATACTGAAGATGTGTTTACCAAAGATATTGCATAAAACTGTTTGAAGGAAAACATTTGAAATGATGTGGTATTTGCTTCAGTTGTCCAGTATTCTCTCAGAGCAGGCGGAATAAAATTTCTTTTTTAAGAAATAGCAAAAGAATGTTTGCATTTAATTTGTGTTTAGGTAGTCAGCCTATAGCTATGTGGATACTACTTAGTATTCCATAGGGGAAGAGATGACTGCTGCCTAGTTTTTTAGGTATGAAGTTCAAAAAAAAGATAGCTACTACCTTTTTCCTATCCATCATAGTTTTGACAGCCTGACTTGAGATAAATGGAATTCTTACACTGAAAGATCTATTTATGACTATATGCAACAAAACAGAATAGCAATTCTAGGGTGGTTTGACTGACAATCGTAATAACAACCATTATCCTCAAAAGCAGTTGACTGTTACTTAAGGGAGTAGTATCCATTTAGGAGAAAATACATGGGTCATTCATTAAAATATATTTCCTCCAGAAAAAAACCCAATGTTTTTGTTGTGCTTATTGTTGAAAATACTAGACAGACTGCCTTTGGCAGCTTAAAATCAAAGCATCTTCATTTCACTTAGGAAGTTCAAATGTCTATATTATATCCGTGGCATTTTATAATGATGTATAGTTAAGGTTATTTTTTTATTGTTAGTTGGTTGCTTGCCTTTTTTATTGCTGATAGAAGACATATTACTCATCTTCATTCCAATAGCCACCACCACATCCCAGGATCTTTGCCCATTTGAATCACTGTACAAACTTCTCTTTGGATCTCTCCATCACCAATGTGTTCCTACTCATGTCTATCTAGTAAACAATAATCTTCTGTCCAATAATCTTTTGCAAATGTTTTATTTGTCTATTCCTTTCCAAATCAATTCCAAATGGCTTTGTATAGATCATGGGATATTATATCATGTAGTCTTAAATGTAGAACTAGAAGGGAAAACGCAGGTCCTCTATGTCAGCCTAATCGTTTTTCTGAAGAATATACTAAGGCCTAGCAGTGAGGTAAATTGCAAAAGATCCAAAAAGTGCTGTGTAGACAAAACAAAACAAAATATTAAATGTCACAATAGATAAAGAGATTCACTTGGAATCAAGAAAGCCTGAGCTCAGGCCATACTTCAAACACTTTCTTGTTGTGACCATGAGCAAGTCACTTCAACTTTCTAAACATGTTTCAGTTTGCTGTATGTCTAAAATGCGGATAATATCTATCTCCCATAGCTGCTGTTAGTCTTGAAAGTGATAATATTTGTAAAGAAATTATCATGATATCTGGCACATCCTAGGTGTTGAGTAAATCCTCGGTTCTTTCTTTCATTAAATACATCTTTCCCATTTTCTCTTAACTTACTCTGAGAGCCAGGTGTGTTATACTCACCACTCCCCAAAATTTAGGGACCCAGTACCTAGAATTTCAGTCTTTTCAGTTTTTCTAAATGACTATTTGCTTCAAAATTATGGCAAGAAGCAACATGCAAGGACACTTTCACCATCATTACTACTACCTCATTCTCTAGGGAGGGAGAGGGAATAGCTCACAATTTATCTCAATTTTCACAGAATATTAGTCTCATCAAGTTCAAGATCAAAGATCCCAGGGTTGATATTTTGAGACTTGTTTTTCAGGACTTCTCTGCTTGGCTGGTAACATCTAATCTTGCATCTTGGGTTTCAAGATAACCATGGCTTGATGTCTTAAGTTGGGAACTCTGCTAATTGCAACTAGACCTGAAAAGTTCAAATGAAACATAATAACATCAATCCCATTTCTAGGGGCACTTAGACTAAGGGAGAAGAGCTTGTAGGCTTAAATACTTTCCCCCTTGCTGCCTGGCCTGGTTTCACCTCCTTTGGGTCAATGAGTCCCTCACCTCTATCTGTGAATGCCAGAAAGATGACTGTGATTACTTAGTTACATTTCAAGATAATGACAATTTTTGCTAATCCATCAGGGAAAAAAGTGTATTCCCCAACTCATAAATGGTCAATGTAAAATGTCTATGTATACATCAGGTCCCAAATATCTTCCACTTTAGAGAAAAAGAGGAACTGAAATTGAACCTTTTCTAAGACACTTGCAGTGTGGTTCTGGGCAAGTCCCTTGATCTCTAAGTTTCAGCTTCCACAACTACAAAAATGGAATGAATAATAACACCTGATTTGAAAAATTGTTGTGATGAATATATATGCATATATATATATATATAAAACCTTAAATATAAGCAGTTTGCAAAGCTAAAGAACTATCTAAATGTTGACTACTCTTAAAATTAGTATTATCATAGCGTCCTCCTCCTCATCATCATAATTATCATAATTAGTATGAAAATCAATGTCACAGAATTCATGGCAACTTGTTTGATTAAGTGGCTGAAGCTCTTGCTGGATTTTTAAGATAATTTGGGGTAACCTCACCTTCCCATATACCTGATGAGTGAGATATCTCTGACTTTGGTACAGCCCTCTTCTCCACTCTTCTCAATGAGAAAAAGTTGGGTTAGGGACTGAAACTGAACAAACAAGTCAACAAACTGAAAATTCTCCAGCAACAGAGTCCAGGTGCCTTTGATCCTTCACATCACTGATTGGCAGCTTCATGTTTAGTTTCTTGTAACTAGATTTAGACAGCAATGGAAGAGAGAGGATAGATAGTATTCTAAGTAGGAGTTAGAAAACCTGAATTCAAATTTTGCCTCAGATACTTCAAATATGTGTAACCTTGGATAAGTTACTGAATCTCTAACTCTGTGTTTCTTCAACTATAAAATAGAAGTAATGATACCTGACTCCCAGGGTTATAAAAAGGAGAAAATTAGAAAATATATGTAAAGAATTTGGTGCAGAGTATAGCAACAGAAACTTAATAAATGCTTTATCCCCTCACATGCCCTTCCAAATAGTTTGTTTTGGAGAACTCTAACTTAGTTAGCAATCATGTCCTTTTGCTTCTGCCTACTATGTACTATTAAGGGGGAGGATTCTAAAATATAGCCATTCTACCAAGACTGGGCTCTTGCTCATCAGTATAATGTAGGTGCAGTTGGATATATAGAGAGAATGGATTGCAGCCAGATTTCCAAATAACTGTTTTTGAGTAAGTGGGAATCAGGCAACTGTAAGCAAGAAGGACATAAGGAAGAGTTCAAGATCCTTTTGTTGCATACCTTTGGATCATATGGTCTAGCTATGGACTGCTGAGCAATAACAGTAGCATAAAAATGAGGCTGACTTGCAACAAAAGACTAGCTTAACTTTGGATCAGTGCCTTCAGGTCAACTGTATCAGAGTCACAATTGTGAATAACAGAAACATAATTATAGCTTAGACTTAGAAAATAACCCTTACCTATATAAGATATGGCTGAGAGTCAGTTTTCAAACATTGTAGTCTCCAGAATCCTTTATACTGTGAAATATTATCAAGGACCCCAGAGAGCCTTTTTTGTGCATTTTATCTATTGCTATTTAGCACATTAGAAATGAAAATGTCTAAGTGTTATTATAAAAATAGTTTTGGCAACTTGGACCTTTCAAAAAAGTACTAAAGACCCTCAGAGTTACTCAAACTACCTTTTGAAAACTGCTTTCTAAAAAAAAAGATATTTTATATTTTCAACTACACATAATAATAATTTTCAACACATATTTTCTGAAATTTTAAGATATAAATTGTTTCCTCCCTTCTCTCCTCCATCCCAGAAATGGTAAAGAATTAGACTGGGGTTATACATGTATGATCATGCAAAACATACTTCCCTATTGGTCATTTTTGAAAGAGAATATTCTTATAAAACAAAAACCACAAATATGCTAATGTGAAAAAATATTATGTTTTGATAGACATTCTGATACTAATAGTTCTTTCTCTGAAGATGGAAAGCATTCTTTGTCATAAGTCCTTCAGAATTGTCCTGTATCATTATATTCCTGAAAATACTAAATCTTTCACAGTTGATTATTAAAAAATATTGCTGTTACTATGTATACTGTTCATTTATTTCACTATGCATCAGTTACTGTAGGCATTTCTAGATTTTTCTGAAGTCATTTTGTTCATCATTTCCTATAGCATAATAGTATTCCATCATTTTCATATACTACAATTTGTCAGCCATTCTTAAATTGATAGATATTCCCTAAATTTCCAATTCTTTGCCACTTCAAAAAGAGTTACAATTTTTTTTTTTACACAAGTAAGCCCTTCCTCCCCACCTTTTCAAATATCTTTGGGACATAGACCTAGAAGTGGTATCATTGGTTCAAATTGTAATAGTTTTAGAGCCCTTTGGACATAGTTCCAAATTGTCCTCCAAAATTATTAGATCAGTTCACAACTCCACCAACAATGTATTAGTGTCTCAATTTTGCCACATCTCCTCCAATATTTATCTTTTTTTTTTTTTTTTTTACTGTCATATAGGGCATTCTGATAGGTGTGAGGTGGTACTTCAGAGTTGTTTTAATTTACATTTCTGTAATCAGGAGTGATTTGGAACATTTTTATGTCATTATTGATAGCTTTGATTTCTTTATCTGAAAACCACTTGTTCATAGGTTTTGACCATTTGTTGATTGGGGAATGACTTGAATTTTTATAAATTTGACTCAATTATCTACATGTTTGAGAAATGAGACCTTTATCAGGGGAATATATTAAAATTATTTCCAGTTTGTTGTTTCTCTTCTAATCCTTGTTACATCTTGTTTGTATAAAATATTTTAATTTAATTTCAATTTAATACAGTCAAAATTATTTACTTTAACATCTTGTAATGTTCTTTTCCTCTTATTTAGTCATAAATTCTTCCATTCTCCATAGATCTGACAGGTAAACTATTCTGTGTTCCCCTAATTTACTTGTGATATCACATTTTATTCTAAATCATATACCATTTTGATCTTATATTGATCTATACTTAGCTTCTCCCGTACTTTTTCCAGTTTTTCAAAAAGTTTTTTTTTAAGTAGTGAGTTTTATAGTAAAATCTTGGATCTTTGGGTTTACCAAACACTAGATTTCTGAGGTCATTTACCCCTATATGTTGTGTATCTACCCTATTTTCTTGATACACCATTCTATTTCTTAGCCAGTTCCAGATTGTTTTGATGATTATTGCTTTGTAGTACAATTTAAGATCTGATACTGGTAGGCCACCTTCCTTCACATTTTTTATCATTAATTTCTTTGATATTCTTGAACTTCTGTTCTTCCGGGTAAATTTTGTTATTATTTTTTCTAGTTAAATAAAATAATTTTTGGTAGTTTGATTAGTATGGCACTGAATAAGTAAACTAATTTATATAGACTTTTCATTTTTATTATATTAACTCTGCCTACCCATTGTCAATTAATATTTTTCCAGTTGTTTAGATCTGACTTTAGTTGGGTTAAAAGGTTTTTATAATTGTGTTCATCCATGGTTTATCTTGGAAAATATATTCATAGGTCTTTTAAATTGTCTAGAGTTAATTTAAATCGAATTTATTTTTCTATCTCTTTCTGGTGGACTTTGTTGGTAATATATATATAGAAATTCTGATGGTTTATGTGAGTTGATTTTGTATCCTACTACTTTGTTAAATTTATTAATTATTTCAACTAGTGTTTTTTTTTAGTTTGTTCTCAAGAATTCTCTAAACTTACCATCATATCATCTTCAAAGAGTGATAGTATAGCTTCCTTATTGACTCCTTTATTAGATTCAGTTTCTTTTTCTTCTCTTATGGATAAAGCTAGCATTTCCAGTACAATATTAAATAATAGTGGTAATAATGGGCATCCTTTCTTCATCCCTGATCTTACTGAGAAGGTTTCTAACTTATCCCCATTGCAGATGACACTTGCTGATGGTTTTAGATAGATATGTCTTATTTTAATAAATAGCCTAATTTACTCCTGTGCTTTCAGTGTTTTTAATAGGGATGGATGTTGTGACTTTTTCTGCATCTTTTGAGATAATTGTATGATTTATGTTAGTTTTGTTATTTATATGGTTTATTATGCTGATAGTTCTCCTAATATTAAATCAGCTCTGCATTCCTGGTATAAATTGTACTGGTCATAGTGAATGATCCTTCTAATATATTACATTACTCTCTTTTTAGCATTTTATTTAAGATTGTTGTATTGATATTCATTAAGGAAATTAGTCTGTAATTTTCTTTATATGCTCTTTCTGCCTCTTATTTATTAGCACCATCTTTGTGTCATAAGAAGAATTTCATAGACTCTTTTCTTTGCACTTTTTCTCAAATAGTTTATATCATACTAGATTTGTTCTTTAAATGTTTAATTGAATTCATTTGTGAATCCATTTAGCTCTGGAAATTTTTTCTTAGGAGTTTGTTGGTGGCTTGTTCAATTTCTTTTTCTGATATGGCATTATTTAAGTATTCTATTTCCTCTTTTATTAATTTGGGAAATGTATATCTTTTGTAAATGTTTATCCATTCTATTGTTTTAATTTCTTATCCTTTAGTGGTGAGTTCACCCTTTTTATTTTTAAAAATGGGTGTTTTATTTACTTCTCTTTAAAAATCGAATTAAACAATGCTCTATTTTATTTTATTATTCACAAAACCAAATTCAAGTTTTATCAATTCAATGGTCCTCTTACCTTAAATTTTGTTAATTTCTCCTTTGATTTTTAGGATTTCCCATTTAGTCTTCAACTGGGGATTTTTAATTTGTTCTTTTTGTAGTTTTTTTTTTCAGTTGCATGCCCAATTCATTGATCTGCTTTTTCTCTATTTTATTGATGTAAGCACTTGGCAATATAAAATTTCCACTAAGTACTGGTTTGGTTGTCTTCCATAAATTTTGAATGTTGACTCATTATCATTCTTCTTAATAAAATTATCGATTTTTTCTATAATTTGTTCTTTGATCTAGTCCTTTTTTAGAATTAGATTATTTAGTTTCCAATTAATTTTTAATTTGTCTTTCCATGAACTGTTATTGATCATAATGTTTATTTCATTATGATCCTAAAAGGATGCATTTATTTGCTCCTCTGAATTTAGTTATGAAGGTTTCATGCCCCAGTACATGGTCAGTTTTTGTGTAGGTGCCATGTACTGCTTAAAGGAATGTACATTCCTTAATATTCCCATTCAATTATCTCCAAAGATTTATTAGTTCTAACTTTTTTATTCACTTTATTCACTTATTTCTTGTTTAATTTTTGGTTTCATTTGTTTAGAATTGAGAGAGGAAAGCTAAGGTCCTTCACTCATTTTTCTAGCCTTTTCCTCAACTTTTATTTTTTTAAAAAGGTGGGTTCTGTTCTCAGGGCAAAGGGGGCACTCTTAAATTTCAATTTTTCTTTGTGGTTACCTTCAGCTCTAGTTCTGAATTTCTACAAGTTTCTGGTCTTCCAACATGTTTTGATTCAGATTCAATGATTCAGGTTCCCCCAGGAATTGCTGATGGTTTGTAGGGCTCAGAACACTCTTTGGTACTTTGTGCTGGGGCTCAAGGTCTAATCTCAAACTTGAGCAGGAAATTTGGCCCTCCCTCTGGATTTACACAGGCCAGATGTGCTGCAAATTGGCTTGTGCTAGGGTTCAGGTCCACACTGCAGGGGTTCTAGGTTTCCCCTTGTGCTTGCATCATCCAGGTACACTGCAGATTGCAGTTTGGAACTTCAAGAATGGGCTTGAGGTGTTCTGCAGTTGGCTTAGGCAGTGTCTTGGAATCTTGCAATTGGCTTGGTCCAAGTTTCAGGACTTGGAGCAGTAGATGTGGGTGGCAGGCAGCTTGCTCTTCCTTATGCTTCTATGCCTTGGTGTAAACATTCTGTGGGCTGTGAAGACTTGCTGCAGACTGTGCTCCCCTCTTACCCCATTGAACCCCCTTTACCTACAAGTTGTTTTCTATAGGGAAAAAATGGCTTCACTCTTATCCTTTATTGATTTTATCTCTCCAGTATTCATTTTGAAAAGTTAATTTAAGGTTGGTGGGAGAAGATTTTCAGAGAAGTCTCAGCTTTCCTTGCTTCTACTCTACCATCTTTCCCACCTCCAATTTAAAAAAACTAGTTTTTAAGAGGATTTGAACAGTACTTTGGGCTTTTGCTTCTAATCTCTCCCTCCATTTCTAGCAATCAAAAATATTAGAAAGATCTGAAAATTAAGGAAAATCTTCATATTTTAAAAAATCTTCTAATTCAGTCTTGTAATACCATTCCTTCAAAGAGGGAATAATTCTGGATTTAGGTAGTACTATAATTACTTTCTCAAATTTGCTTCATGAGGCAAGAGTTTAGTAATTTTTCTCTGAAGATATTGCAACTATTGACAAAATGTCTTTAAATAAATTCTCTTGGAAGAAGAAACCACATCTAAGCATTTAAGGCTTAAATTGTCTATGTTTTTGGTGCCATCTCTACTATAAAGTTTAGTGTCTTATTCTTGTTATTACCCGAGGCTTCTTTGTTAGACTCTTATGTACTTTTCCCTCACTCTATATTTCATCAACTGGTAATCTTAGATATAGACTCAAAGAAATCATTTAACTATCTCCTAGTGTGATGTGCTTTCTGACATTAAAGGAGTGACTTTGTAGAATTAAAGTATCCTTTTAATTTTAGCCCTCTTTAAATTTAGATTTTCATTAGTGTGTCCTAGTATTTTTTTTTGTCCTAGTATTTTTGATCTGGGCTTGTGATTTCAATGTCATGAGGAATACTCCTTGTTAATTCTTCCTGTTCTGGTACCATTAGCAACAACTTCCAACTCAGAATTGCCTTGACCACTTAAAAGTTTAAGTAACTTGCTTATGATCTCTGAGATTAAAATTGAACACATTACTTCCTGACTCCAAAATCAGCCATCTATCATATTGTTTTTGCTTAAGAGCCTAGCATAATTTGAACTCATCTCAAACAATAATGACTCATATTTATATAACATTTTACAATTTTCACAATGTATTTTAATAAAGCCCTTTGTAATAGAGAGAACATTTTAGGAAATTAAAGAAAAGAAAAGCTAAGAGAATTGATCAGAATATAGTAGTTGAGAAATATTGAGGTCAGGACTTAAAGTCAGTACTTGTGACTCTTCTAATGTTATTTGAACTAAAAATTTCATCCTATTTCTAGTCAATGGAGATAAATGAAGGTCTTCCCCTCCCCCATAGCAGAATTTTAAATATCTGGAGGATACATGAAAAAAACCATAATTATAGTAACATCTGCTATCTCTGACCAGTTATTTGGAATAGCCTTTGTAAATTAACTCCCCCAAATACCTGTCTACATTTAGGTCACTTTATGGAATTCAAGAATTCCCCATGAGCCCATTTACTTACTAAAAAAACCTTTAAAGAGACAAAATCTATCAGCTCATCTGGTGCCATGGGCAATTAATTAGTATCAAGTGATAGAAGGAAACCTAGGTAACTGAAAGTGTTCATATATAGATTTTAGGAATCTGATATGAAGGAAAAAATGTATAGACTGAGCTTGTAAAAAATAAGAAACATTCCATATAGTTCATGTTTTTGAAAATTCGATGCTTAAACATATAAAAATGTGCATATGTGTAGAATGGTCAGCTAGGTGGTATAGAGTGCTGGGCCTGAAATCAGAAAGACTCACCTTCCCGAGTTCAAATCTGACTTCAGCCACTTACTAGATGTGGAACTATGGGCAAATCACTTAACCTACTTGCCCTCAGTTCCTCATCTATAAAATGAGCTGGAGAAAGAAATGACAAACTCTTCTAGTATCTTTGCCGAAAAAAAAGCCCAAATAGGGTCAGGAAGAATTGGACTTGAGTTGCCTAGACAACAACAAAAACTATGTGTGTATGTATATATATAATGTATATACATACATATATATATATATACACAAGGTGCCTTTATATTATTAAGTATAATCATAGGTTTATGTATATATGTAGCTAACATGAAGAGGAAGCTATTGTTCTTATACTGAGTTGAACACTGGACCTAGTTCCATAAAAATATGTTCAAATACAGTGTAAGATAATTACTAGCTGAGGGACCTTGAGAAAGTTGCTTAACATTTCTTTGCTTCTGCTCAACTATTCAATCAGGAGAATAATAATTTCCACCCCACAGAGTTCTTGTGAAGAGAAATTGAAATATTTATAAAAATATTTAGCAGTGTCCGTGAAATATAGAAAGTGACATATAAATGTTTATTTTCTTCACTCTTAATTTAACAGTTGGAAAGCACTTTACCCCATCTCATTTTATTTCTATAAGGACTCTGTAAGGTGGGCATATTTTTCTCTCTTACACCTGAAGAAACTGAGTATGAGACAGTTTAAGTGACTTGTCCAGGATCTCTTAGCTGAGTGTTTGAAGTAGGAATTGAACTTCAATTATCCTGGCTCCAAATAAAATACTAGAGCCACTGCTCTACTTTATGTTGTCTTTCTCTGTCTTTCTGTCCCTCTGTCTCTCTTTCTCTCTTTCTCTGTCTCTGTCTGTCTACGTCTGTCTCTGACTATATCTCTCTCTTCCTGTCTCTGTCTCTGTCTCTGTCTCTGTCTCTGTCTGTCTCTGTCTCTGTCTCTGTCTCTCTCTGTCTCTGTCTCTCTCTCTCTCTCTCTCTCTCTCTCTCTCTCTCTCTCTCTCCTTCTCTCTCTCTCTCTCTGTCCCTTTCTCACACTTTTTCTCTTACGTGAAAACTTTTTCCTTTAACTTGTTCAATAACACACATGGCCCTGTTAAAAAAGTTTAGTTGAGATGCCTTATGGTTGTACCTCAAATTGCTGCAAAAACAGTGGTTGTATGATTATATTGAGTGTGAATCAAAACCAGTCACTCAAGGAGAGAAATATGTCCAGATTTCTTCTTCAAAATAAGAAATTAGAAGTGATCTTATGAGTAAATGATTTCACTGAGAAGCATTATGGAACTCCATAAAGTGTCATAATCATCGACAGGCATTTGGGGAAATTAACTTGCATAGATTATGCTAAATAAAATGGCAAACACAAAGTAGGTCAAACATTAAATTATATGTATAATATACATTAATGATTTTAGTGATTATTCTCAGAAAACTACATTTAGTTCCCTTATTGTCTGGCATCGAGAGTAGAGATTTAAAGGCTGGATAATGAAAATATAAGGATTCTCTTTAAATATTATTTCAGCAATATAATTATCTAGGCCTCTTTAGTACTCACACATTTCAGAAAGGAGTGAATAATAAGAAATGAGAAAATAATAAGCAAGCAATAATATTTATATTTTTAATAATATTGCAACATGCATTGAAGGGACCATAGAAAAGGCACCTCATATTTCGCATCTCCTGTTTCTAATATGTATTAACATTAGATCTCACAATGATAACCTTGAAGCTTTGCGGGATTCCTAATTTATTCCACAATTGTCTTGATATTCAAGTTTAAAATAATGCCAAATTTAAAATTATAAACATATAGAAACATAGGAAGTCATATCAAATGATGCAAAGCAAGGTTCTCAGCACATAGAAAGTAGATTGACTATAGCAATGAAAATGGAAATGACATCAGAAAATCTAAAAGGAATACTGTAGAATTTTAAATAACTAATCTTGTACTCCAAGAAGAGATATCATGATTGACATCTATACAACACTTTAAGGTTGGCAAAAGAGCTTTCCATACATTATTTTGTTAGATGAAATCTGTGCAGCAATTCTGAAAATAAGGCAACTGTTTATCCCTACTTTACAGATGAAGACACTGAGGCTACAAAAAGTTGTGACTTCTCCAAGGTTTCACAGCTATTTAAATTTCTGAGGTTTGATTAATTAAAACTTTAATCTTTTTGACTAAAAGTTTGTCAAATGTTAATAAGTGCTACTAACTACTCTCAAGTCTTTTTTTTTTGGTAATGGTAGTGTGTGTGGGGTTTGAAACATTGTACATAATGTGGTATTTTTACATATTTGTTAGAAATACATATTTTATTGTGATTGATTAGGTTTCCTGGTCATTTTAATAGTTATTTTTTATATTTTATTCTAAGAAATGGCTCCTATGGATTGGAGGATATTGGTGATATTTAGCAAGGTCAGTGACAAAAGAACAATAGGTATCAAAGCAAATCATCTTAAAATTAATTTCCTGTTCTAAGCAAACAGAAAATAATAATGCACTTAATCTGAATTAGAGACTGGTTGGAACCTGTGGTGAGTATTTAACCAGGCATTTTTGATCTGTGAAATGTTTACCATAGGTGTGAGCTTTGCAGTATAATAAGAAAGCCAACCTCCATGCCACAATTAACCTGAATACAAGCTATATAATTAGAAGGTGATTTGCAGCATTACAGGACCATGGTTACAGTGGTTTGGGGGTGTTTTCTTTAAACAAATCCTAATTACTGATTCATGTGGTATCGATAATACTAAATTTTATGTCTCTTGTAAGGAACTGTTAGTAGAATTGCTGCCAGCATATGTTATTTTAAATGAATTTAGCTTTTCCTTTACTTTTTAGAGTAATAAACTGTAATTGTGCAATTTATTTTCAGGTGTAATGGAATGTCCTTATTTCTTTTCGTTTGGCTCATAGAACTTTTTTATCTCTAGAGCTAATTATAAAGGATGGATTGGTTCAAAAACATAAACCTTTAGCTATATTCTCCTAATATTGTTTTCATATTACTTGATGAAGAGGATAAACTATGAAATACAGATAATGAAGAAAAAACTTTAGGACTGAGCCCTCTATGCAGAATTATCAATTTTTCTTGTAAAATATGTGAGATGTTCTTGTGAAATAGTTTAAAGCATTTTTCAATTTCACCCCATGTTTATTTACACTTAATAGGAAAAAGCAAGACGGCAATTAATTGCCTTCATAACTGAAAATATTTTATTTTCTCTTTTTTTGCAATAACCCTAATTTCTACCACCAATGAATAAAGCAGATACTTGTTTAAATGGAAAGATTGAATTCAGCAGCTGACCCTCAGTATGAATCCTCTTTTCCACATGCCATTGAAAACAGACGATAATTTAAAAAAAGAAAAAGAAATTAAACCCAAAGCTATAAACCCAAAGAGTGAACATGAAGAACTGAGATTTTGCAATCCATTAATGTAAACATTGCTCAAGGGCACAAAATCAATACAGAACAACACATAATGGGACGTATTTTTGTCAGAAAAGTGGTAATGATGACAATAGATAGTGGCAAACAGGTCTATTCCTAATTAAAAAGAAAAGTACATTTCTAGGAAAATGTTGCTAAAAGAAGATGGTAATAAAAATAAAAGGCCACTTTGAGTGAGTTTTATCAAATCAACACAGAGAATCAAAATTTCAGGTTAAAAGGAGACCTTAGGGGACATATAATCTAATTTTACTAAATGATAACACCAACAATAGCAGAGGCCCTTTACTTTTTTGTGTGCCATGGTTGCTTTTGGCTACTTGATGAAACTTACAGACCACTTATGAGTATTTTTAGTAAATTAAAAAAATTTTACAGATGATATGCCAGTATGATTTTCAATAATCTCTTTTTCTGACATTTTATGATTATTAGAGTTTTAGTTGCATAAAATCCATAGAATTATAAAGAAAATCAAATCTAGTTAAATAAATCTTTTTTTCCTTGTTCAAGTTACTCATCTCCCTCAAATTTATCCCTCAATTGTTTGGGAATCCATAGAACCAAAAGTAAGAACTCCTGTTTTAGCGGCTGTGCCAAATAATTATTAAGAATCTGCTTGAATGCCTGTATTAATAGACTCCATTACCTCCTGAGGCAGATTATTTTAATGATGGACAGTTATAATTATTAGAAAAAAATAGTCAAGCCAAAATTTGCACATCTACTGCTTATACACATTGTTGCTAGTTTGCCAAGGAGGAGGTCTAATCTTTTTTTTTTTTTGACATTGCAAAATCAGGAAACCAGTTTTTATAGGTGTCCAAAGTATTTTCATAATCAGTACCATTTTGGTTATTTCATTCATATAGAGTGGACTAATATGAGGAAACTCTGTGTACTGATGAAGGTCTTCACCTTCTCTGAAACTTGTTGCCTTTTAGAATGGGCTATACCACTGTGAGATTAAGTACTTAATCTCAAGGTCACAATATACCATTTTGTATTGGAAAAAGCAATGAACCTAAAGCTTTTGACTCTTGAGATGTGCTCCCTATGCATTGTGCACAACTGCACATCACAGTATTCTCCTTAGGAGATAACTCAGTGCAGTTCCTTCAGGTGATCCTAGACCTCTTTTAATTCTTCCTGACATTAACTGATTTATTTTATTATTAATAACAAGGAAAATCAAGAACTCTAATCAACCAATCAACCAACAAGCACCTCCTAGGTATGTACTTTGATGTCAGGCACAGTTCTAAGTTAGGAGGACACAAATACAAACAATAAAACACTCCCTACTCACCAAGAACTGGCAGATATGTGACTATATGCAGTATGAGCTTAAGGTGAGTAAATACAAATAAAGAAATAAATCAGGTAGTTGGGGAGGAAAAGCAACAGCATTTGTAATGATCAAGAAAGGTTATGTACAGAAGGTAGTGCTCCAGCTGTGCCTTAAAAGAGGGACTCTATGAGCTCAAAGTGAGAATGGATTGCATTCTAGCATATGAGACAATCATTATAGGCAGGAGATTGAATGTTCTTTGTAAAGAACAGAGACACTGATTGTTTGGACTGCAGCATGTGGAATGGGAATTCAATCGAATGAGAAGAGAAAGATAGTCTGGAGCCAGGTTGTTTAGGGTTTTAGAAACTAAACAAAATAATCTTCATTTTATCCCAGCTATTGGAACTGACTGAGTAGGGGGATAACATAATAAAATCTAACTTAAGGAGACTTGCCTTGGCAGCAATATTTTGAATGAACTGAATTGTTGACGAGCTAAGCACAGTAGGTCTTTCTCAGTTTTATGTTTTTATTTATTGATTTAGTCTAATTTATTAATTTAATCAATTCTATGTTTTTATTTATTAATTTAGTCTAATTTATTTATTAATTTAGTATTGGGGGTGGCAGTATGGAATGTTTAGGTGTGTGTGTGTATATCACTTAATGTCTCTTAACTTCGGTTCATTCTTTCAATGAGTTGTTGAGTTGGTCAAATGAAATAATGCAAGTAAAGCACCTACCATACCAGCACCAGCCTTGTACTAAATTTGGAGACAGGGAATTATAGAATATTTCAATTTGAGGGGACTCTGGAGATTTATTCCCATCTATGCCTGCTGAAGTATATCCTCTGCAATATTCCTAACAGATTAAATTAGACTAGAGCAATCTGACATATATGAGGGAATGGTTGACAATAATAGAATTTAAGAATAGAGCTATTCAGTAGTAAAAGACAGAGTGAATAGAGTTATGAGATAATGGACTGGAACATACACTCCAATAATAACACTGATTATTGGTTTGCTTGTTTGTTTTTGTTTTTGTTTTTGTTTTTGGTGGGGGTGAGTGGTTGGGGTGGAGTATTGGATGAAGCATAGTCTGGAGTTCCAAAACATATTAGATAGAACGGTATGACTCATTTGTCACAGAACCCACTCCCAGTTTTTTTTTTTCCTATCTTCCTTGCTCCTTAATCCTTTGTATAAATAATATTTTGTTGTTAATATCAACCTAGAGTCCCTAATAATATATGTCTCAGTGGGTTTTTTTCCTCACATTTCACTACTATCACATAAATGTTTTGAGCTTAATATTTCAGCCAGAAAAAATTAAATTTGTTGGCTAATAACCAATAAATAATCCAGAAATTAACCTAGTAGTCCCCTGTCTCTCTGTCAAGAGTAGTCAGGTATATTTTATCTCCTGTTCTTCAAGACCTTCCTTGTTTATTGTTTGTTTTCATCACTGAGGATTCAGCTTCTTTTTAGTGAGCTTTTCCTTTCTGTTATTGTCCTCTACTCCAAATTGCAAATCATGGGAAATATCATAGAATGGGCTTGGATCAATAACTCTGAATTTTAAAGAGTAAACTCTTTGGAAATATATTTTTGACCTTGCATGGAATGTTCAGAAGGTTGATGTTGGAGATTTTAATCAAGTTAAGCAAACATAATGTGCAAAACTGACATGTAAAGAATTACATGTAAAAAATGGAAAATTCCACTCTTCCATTCATTCTTAATATGTTTTCTTGGTTCTTAGGGACACATTTTAAGAGGTATAAACTTGGGTGGAAAGTAAAAATTGTATCTTAATTTTTTTATTACCCTCTAACTTAAATAAACTTTTTTTCTTTCAGTTGTTTAATAACTTTATTCTAAGGAAGAGTCCATTGGCACCAAATTGCTAGAAAGAATCCATAATAAAGGAATGGTTAAAAGCTCCTTATTCTAGAGCAATAGATAAAGCAAGACTTTCTTTTAGTACATTCAAGTCAAACAAAATGTGTATCATTCATACAGTAAGTAATGAGACAATTGGTTTTTTTTAAGTGATATCACTTCAACTTATTCTATAGGATCCCTTTCAAACTAAGGGAAAACTTATTCAAAATAAACAAATTATCAAGTTAAATTTAAAATTTAGTATTTTAATAAGTGCCTCACATATAGTTGTTCTTCTAGTAGCTTTTATGGCTGCCATATATTTGGTAGGACATGATAAACAAGATTGAAATCACAAAAGCAACTTACCCAGTTAATCAGCATTTCCCCCATACTCTGCATTTATTACAAAATTTCATTTGCATTTTGATATAAATTGAAGTCTAAACCTAAATATTAAGGACAATTAATCATGGTAGACTAATATTTCTCCCTGTAATTTGATCTATGATATTTAAATATTAGCATTCTATTTACACATTTCATCAATGATCTGTAATGTAATAGATATGAAGGAAAGAGAAAAGATTCTTTGGAATATCATGCTTATGCCCTATATAGTCTTATATGTAGGTAAAGGAAGTGAAACGGTAAAATAAAATTTAATCTTGGGAAAACCAATAAAAGGAAAAATTCAGATGTTTTGGTGTTTCCATGTATAAAAAATCCACTTTTATGTAAATGTTTTATGTATAAGAATAGACAAATCTATGTGAATTGAAGTATTAGAATTTTAAGAAAAACTAAATTCTACAAAGAACTATTTATCGAAAGGGCTTGGTGTGAGTAGAAGAATTTCATCATATTGAGAGTTTTCCATGAAAGTCTAGAGTTTTGGCAATTGCTCATATCTTCACTGAGATAGTAGGTACACTTCCAATTTCCTTAATAATATCATTGTATCTTCAAAGCTAGTCAAGTGACTTGCACAAAACAAAAGTTTGTTTTGAAGATTGTTGTCCTTTGTACTAGAAAAGGAACAAAATGGCATACCTATGTTGTGGTCCCTGTACAATGTATCTGACTGTGGTTGATCTGGCCAAGATGAGCTTGGAAATCTACCACAGGTTAGGTACAAAACCCATATGAACATTTGGGATGGAGATGTCTCTAAATTTGTTCATCTTAGGTTTGTTTTGAGCTATTGCATTGTGCTTTGCTCATTGAATACAGAGCCTTCTTTGACGTGAGCACATCATGTGCCAGTGTTTCCAATATCTCACAAATGATATCAAGATTCTTTAAAGAGATTTTGAGAGTGTCATATCACTTATTCTGGTCTCCATGTGTGTACTTTGCCTTGTGTGAGTTTTCCATAAAAGTCTTAAGCAAATGTGCAACTGACATTCAAGAAATGTGGCCAATCCATTGGAGTTGTGCTCCCTACTATAGAGTTTTAAGGCTTAGAAGTTCATCTCAAGAAAAGACCTCATTGTTTCATCCCTTATCTGGCCAAGCAATCTTCAGAATCTTACTAAGACAACTAAAATGAAAGCAATTAAATTTCCTCGAGTGGTGCTGGTATGTTATCCAGGTTTCACAGGAATACAACAATGAGGTCAAAATAACAACTCTGTAGACCTTCAGATTGGCAAGTAGTTTAAATATCTTTTCTCTCATACTTGCCATTGGAGCTTTCCAAACACTGAGCTAGTACTGGCAATGTGAGATTCAACCTCATAATCTATGTGTACATCCCTGGAAAGTATCCTATCAAAGTAAGGGAGATTTCCTATAGCATTCAAATTTTATACATTTGTTGTAACTGGTGGCACGATGTATGGACGGTGTAAGATTTAAATTAAATGTGCAATACTTCAAGTATTGATTTTATAAAGTTTATTATCTGACAAAACAACCACATGACTAAGTTTTTCTACCTGCTCAAAAATCTCTGATACACCAAAGCTACCACAGGAAGGAAAGAGGGAGAGAGATGGATCTCCAACTAATTTATATCCTGTCTACATCAGCATATAACAACAGGAAGTGAGTGGGGTTCTGGGAATTGTAGTTTTTAGAATAACAGATTCTAATTACACAAGAGTGATAACTAACCTTTCCTAAACCCATTCTTCAATATCACTGACACTTTCAGTATATCTATCCCTCAGGACTTTCTTAGATTATTATCTACTTTTTGACTTTACTTCTTTGGTTTCCAAATTCACATTTACATTGTGCACAGCTTTTGTATCCCTTGCTCTACTGTCCTTTTGCTATTACTTGCCAAATTAAAGAAACTAAAGCTTTGACTTACTCCTACCATCCACATCCTCCAATCATACTCAATTGCTGTTGAACATAGCTAGAGAAAACCACACAACTATGCTAACTGGAAACACTATATAGGCACATCTTAGAGATATTGTGGTCTAGTTCCAGACTACCCAATGAAGCAAATATTGCAATAGAGTCACATGAATTTTTCCCTGTGCATATAAAAGTTATGTTTATGCTTTAGGATAGTCTATTAAGTGTACAATAGTATTATGTCTAAAGGAATATACATACCCCCATTAAAAATACTGGTAAAAATTGTTAGTCATCACCTAAGCCTTAAGTTAGTTATAAACCTTTTACTGATGAGGGAAATGATTTCTGAAGGTCGAGTGGCAATTTATTAAAACAAGACAGTAAGCAGTAATCCTTTTGCTTGAGCACTTGGAGGATCTTATAGGGTTATATATTGGCCTAATTTCAATATTGTTATGTCTTAGGAAATGGATTCCTGAGGAGAGAGAAAGAGATGGGGAATGGCCATTTAGTGGAGCAATCAGAATGCACATATTTATTAATTAAGTTCTTAGTCTTAATGATACCTGTAAGATTAAAATTAATATTTTAATTATTATATATAATTTTTAATAAATTAAAATATTTAAATTTAAATTTAATTTAAAATAAATTAATTAATATTTAGTTATAAAATTGTATTTTATAAGATTTATTAATAATCACTTGAAGTCGAGGAAATAGAAAAAGCTGAGTAAAGAGAACTTTTCCCAGGCATGATAGCAAAAGAGAGAGAAGAGAGAAGGAGTGTGGGGAAAAAAGACCGGATTACACAAACTTTTATCTACAAAATGTAAGGACATAATGTGAAGATGAAAGTGGGATACTTGGAAATGAAGTCCTGGGGTACAAAATTGTAATTACAGATACTCAATAAAACAGAAACACCAAAAGATCACTAATCAAAGATCAACAGAGGACAGATGATCATAATGAATAAATTAAAATATTACAAGAATTACTATAAAATGTGACATAGAGACATACCTATTGTTGGGAAAATAGTGACAATAGCTTTTATTGACACAGGGAAAAGATGTAATACATTGACTAATTTGCCTTGAGCTACTACTAAATCTTTATATTTCTTGTGTCCAATAAAATGCTTAATTATCATTTATTGATGGTATTTCTGTTTTTAGTTATATTTCTGGGTTGGTTGTCATTAATTGATATATAAATATTGAATGGGAATTTTACATTTATATCCAAGAAAAAATTGAATATTTCATCTGACTTAAATCATTTGATTGTGAACCTACAACATTACCAGAGAGGGAAGAAAGTTTTTAAGATAAGGCTAATGATTTCCACATCAAATTGTGGAGCTAAAGCTAATCATTTCCTCAAAACTCTGTGTTATTTTTAAGAAATACATTCTACTTTCTATTTTGGATTTATATATAACCAATATTAAGAATGCTACTGAGTAAGAAACCAAACCACACATCCTAAAAACAGCACAGTTACAACTGCCTATAAAAGAAACCATCATATTTCGTTAAATGACTAAAAGTGTTTTATAAGTAATCTTTTCTCCACTTTCTTGGTTTTAATTTAGAAGTCATATGGCATGTTGGGTAGAAGGCCTACCTTGGAATGAAAAATACCTAGATTCAAGAATTGCCTCTAACATATAATAGCTGTATAAAACAAGGATGGATCGATTAACCTTCCAGTGTCCCAATTATTTCTTTAAAACTGAAAGTTAGAACTTTGCCATTCTATATCAGGAGAAGGATCTCTTAAACAATGGAAAAAACAGATATAGATCCTTGCTATTAAAGAGATGGATTAAATGAAATACTCCAATAGTATTATTTTTATTCCTTTTCCTAGAAAATTCCTGATTCGTAATGTGTTGTTATCTGCTCATATCCACCATAAATCTTTCCACTGAGTTTAGTTATTCAGAGATTAGAAAGGCATAGAGTATCACTCAGGGGAAAAAAAGTTAGCATTAAAAAGACTACTCCATTTATCAAATTTGGGATCATTCAAAATACAATGTAACTTTTTATTACAATCTTTTCTCCATGTACAGAGAGATAATGCTGAATGCATATGAAATGAATATGTAGATAAAGACTTTTATATAATCTTAAATTTTAGGATCTTGAAGACAATGCTATATATTGAATGAGGAGCTCCCCACAGAATTAGGAAGTGTTATTTTAAGTGTTTCCTATTATACATAATAGCTAATGTTCATAGGCAAGTGACAACATTTTCTGCTCCAAGCACTTTAAGAAAGGTGGTCGATCTATATTTGTGGAAGATATTTCCATAGTGGGAGCATTCCACACTGATAATACATAGTGCCTACCTTTCATCAAAAGCAACTAAAAATTATCCAAAAAAGAAAAGAAATATTTGGCACTCTAGAAGTTTTGTCTATTATATTACTTTATTAGATAAAATATTATTCTTAATGCAATATATATGTATATATGTTACATGTGTGTGTTTGTGCGTATTGTCACATTCCACTACTATTGATTGATAGTTCTTAGATAGAAAACTGCATATGCTTTGTGGTTATAACTCACTCAAACTAAGTCATGATGGGAGTTTCCACCTAAGTTATATTTCACAAAATCCATTCCGTTATTTTAAATAACATTGAAGTGGCATGTGAATTTTCTCTTAGTTGGATGTGTGAAGTAAAAGAGGCACCTTTAGTGTCTCAGGCAAATCCTTTCCTGTTGGATCAATAATTTTAGAGCAGCATAAGCTGTGGGTGGTCAGTAAATCAATGATTTGTTGATGTGCCTTTGTGCAAGTATTATTTATTTTCATGATTGGTTTATCATGCCTCTCTTCAGATATACTGTGTGATATGTATATGTAATATATAAACAAGCATACATATTACATATACATATATAATTTCTTCCAGTTCCCAAGTGCTTTTAAGAATTATAGAGAAAGTGCAATAAAAATTGTTAAGGCTCAAGAACACTGTGATTTTGAAGTTCTATACAGCAATACAAACATTGAGTCAAAAAAGTGAATGACTCAGTAAGCCATCTGGAATTGATATCAATAAGATGGCAAACAAAATGATTAGTGATGATAATACCTAAACATTTTTTTTTATTTTGGCACCAAATATAATGTGATTGTAGTTCGTGTTAGGTTTTGCCTGCTATTTGTTACCAGCAAATTGATATAACTTTAGTATAGTCATAATAGATAAAAAGGTGCCCTGGGATTTAAGAAGATGTGAGTTCAAGTTTTGCCTCTATCAGATATTGGCTGTATCACTTCCTTAGCAAGTATAACCTTTTTGTGTTGAGAGTAACTCACAAAGATCATAAATTATGTAATCATTGCTCTTCCATTGATGGAGAGTTGATTGTAAGGATGTAGCTTCAAGTCTCTCTTCTAGTTCTTAATACATTTATTGCCTTTGGGCAAATTATTTAATCTCCTTGGTCTTCAGTTTCCTCATTTGTAAGACAAAGAGGTTAGATTAGACTTCCTCTAAAATTCATTCAATCTTTTGATCTTTGTTCCTGTGAACATAATCCTTACCAGGAGTTTCTTCTATCATCTACAAAACCACAGGCACAGACAATATTTTGACTGACTAGGCAAGGCTGATCACATTAATAATGATGAAAAGAATAATAAAGATAGTAATAATAATTTTTAAAGTATCTTGCCTGGCCTAGAAAAAAATTGAATCTAGAACTCAAGTTTCAAAATAAGTTAAATCTTAGAGATCAATTCTATAGATGAGGAACCTGGATAACAGAGAGGTTAGCTTATTTGCTGAGTCACAAAGTGTGTTAATATCAGAACTAGGGCTAAAATTCAGAAGATTTAGAACTAGAAGACCAAAAATCCAATTCCTCTGATTTTGCAGATGAGGAAATCAACTCATAGAGAAGTGACTTGCCTGTGTAACTGGTAACTATCTGACACAGAGTTTGAACTCGATTTTCCCTGACTGTCAAACTAGCCTCTCATCTACTACACAATACTTTTACTCTCTTGTCAATCAGCTGATTATTGCTGTTTTTATATATAACCTCTATGTTGTATACTCAAATAATGACTATTTTTAGAAATAATTTCTTTTCTGGGTCAGCCTAGACATTTCAGATTTAGTATACTATAATTTAGTGCTTAGAATCTGTTTCTGATAAGAGTAATCTTAAAACTCTATTCATAGCCCTTTCAAAGCAGCTAACAAAGTCCTAATAAAAGTGTCCCTAAGATAATGTTATATCATTCTCTTTCAATCCAGTGTTATAGGAGGAATCAAAGATATCTGTTAAAAAGTAACTATATTCACGTACAAATTAATTGAAAAAATGTATAATACTTATATTTATTGACATGTAATAAACTATGACTGCCTTTTAAAATACCTTTTATTATGCAATACAACCCTTTGTCATAAGGATTTGTTTTTACATATTTTTGCACTTAGTTCAGATATTTTACGCATATTCCTTAACTTGTTGTGATGCCCCATTTTTATCTTATTGAATATTAAGCATGCCTTTGACAAACTGTCCATTTTCCATTCTAGCATTTCTTATACTCCATAGGCTTTCAATGGTGATTAGATCATGGGAATTCACTAGCCTGTGAATTATACTATTTCCATCTCTGATATATTTTTTAGTTTTTAACATTTGCGGCATGATTCAGAGTTGTTGCAGCATTCAATTTTCATTTGTCAATTTCTTCAATTTGGAATAATAATAACAATATTCACATAATGGTTTATTATTTATAAGATGCTTTACAGAATTCTGAAAATTTTATTAAGAGTAGGTGGAACCCTGTATTGGTAAAGGAAGTTCCCTCATCAAGAGTTCTTTATACCAATGAAATTATAGGTTTAGTTTACTTTCCATCCAAAAAAATTAAATATAGCAAAACACTTTATATAGTGAAAATTATTTACAATGTTTTTCTTATATTAATCTTTTTCAGTGGCTAGCCAAATGCTCTGTTTGTGGCTGACACTTCATAAATGTTAAATTGGTTAAATTGGTTGAAGCCCTCAACAAATACTTACTGATTGGCTGATGAGGTTGTTAGGCTTAATGATCTAGCTTTTTATGCTGTAAGTTCTATCCAGATTACTTATGTGAAAATGTTGTTTTGGGTAGATATAGCCCTAAATTCATTTTCTCTGTAAAGTAAAAAGATAGATTATTCTTACTCTGAAATTGAAAATGTTATTGTAATTAACATTCATTTGGTGTTATGTATAGTTTTACAAATAAAGAATCTGTTAATATCTGAAATCTCTTGGTATCTTTAAAAAAGTTAACTTTGTGTCTAGACTAAGTAGGTCAAAAACTGATCTGGTTATAATTTTTATTAGAAGAGTTTTTGAGAACTCTTTCAAATGTAATTTCCAGGCAAATCAGTTTTATGAGTGTCATAGGAGATAGCAGGATCAATGTAACTTGTTTCTCTGAACATCCTGTAAAAACTGAGGGTCAGAATATATTTTGATAGTATAGGTCCAGAAACATTGTTATTTTCCCTCTTATCCTTTGCCCATTTGAGTTAAATGCTTCATTATAAGATATTTAAACTTAATGAAATCATGTGATGCTCATTTTAGCTCATGAATATCTATGTGTATACACATATATCAATTAAGTATATCTAATTTTGTGTTTTTGTTTTTCTATATATCAGAATTAGTCATGCTTTTGTAGATTTTATTATTATTTTACACTCAAGTATATTTGTAAAGTGTAGAGATTCCATCAGGAAAAGTAATATTGCTAAACAGAATTATTTTAAAAGCCTGTTTTGTTTTCTATTTACATATTCATTTTAGAGTACTCTTCTTTGGTAGATTAATAAAATATTTTATGTATATATTTCAATTTGTTTCCTGTTTCCAATTTGCCCTCACTTAGTAGCATGAATCATTATACTGAATCAAGTGACTATCTCACCTACGAGACTTAATATTGACTTTTTAATGCTTATTTTTCTAAAGGCTGTCTCCTATCATCAAAGGAATTATATTCAAATTAGCTTATTTTTTTGGAGTGATCTATGTGCTTTTTAGTAGTTAAACTTTCATTCAATTCTGTAATACAACTGAGGGCAGAACTCATTAATCATGCAACAAAACACAGGATTGTGCTAGTTCAGTTTCAGGGTAGTAACTAGGAGCTCCTATCCTTTAGGTCCAAATAGACTTACTCAACTGGACAGTGTGAAATTTTATTCATTTAATTTGTTTTCTGTTAAATATAATTTAACACTTTGGAATCAATAATTAATTCTATAGCTCTTTTATGCCTTTATGGAAGGCTTTAGACACATAATTGTTAAAATATTCAGCATGCCTGGGATTCTTTATAAACATATGTGCTTTCTTTTACATAATTCAGAGGAGATTTCATTGGCCCAATAATTCAAGGGAATATAACTGATTTACAAAACAATATTTTAACTTCCTGGAAACATTATTTATATTAATTATGACTAAAAGTTCCTAATGCCTATGAAATATCTTTAAATATAATTCAAATATTTTAAATACATAGATTTAAAAGGGAACTATAAAATGTAATTTGATTAATTCCTTTCTGTAGGACTATTGAATCATAGGGCTTATATAAATGCAAAATAGTCATTTAGTCCATCCCTGTGGAGGCATAGATCTCTCTGGAGATGGATGTATACAAATATCCTGATTTTTTTCTAACATATAACAATGAATATTCAGAAAAGTTTCTTATGGCTAACTAAAATGGTTCACTGAAACATAAATTCATTTTGAGATTCATAGACACAAGAACAGGCAGAATAGGATCTGGTCTCAGAAAGATGCTATCTATTTGCGGATTTTGGAGACTAATTTTTGGCTTCCTAGTTTCCTTTAATTCTCAACTAAAATCTCACCTTCTTGGGAAAGAAAAACCTTTTCTCGTCCTCCTTAATATTAATATCTTCATTTTGAGATTTTCTCCAAATGATCCTGCATATATCTTATTTCTCTTTTAAAAAAAGACACCAGATATATATATATATATGTATATAAAATAATTAGGAGATAAACTTAAAGAATAGTTGTTGGCATTTTCTCTTTCCCTTTTGGATTATGAGTTCCTTACAGGCAGGAACCATTTTTCTCTGTCTTTGTATCCTAAGCACTTACCATATAACTGGTATATAAAGTGTGGGTGCTTAATAAATGTTTCTTGACTTGATTTGACTTCATCGTAGGAGATACACTAATCCATCTGGACAACTACATTTCACATTTTAAATTGCACAGAAATTCTGAAGTTAAGGAATTGAAGTTAAAGATCTTTAAGGTGACTCACTTGTATGTTTCCTCCACTTATATGATGTTTTATTTTGGACAAGTTATATTATTTAAGTTCCAGTTCCCTAATCCTTAAAGTGAAAGCAATACTTGCCCCATCTACATTGCATGATCTCACATCCATTTACTGTAATCTAGCTTTCTTACAATAGTATTTATTCAACTTTAGGTTTTAATCTTCTCAGACATGATTTTTTTTCTAAAGTAGTTTAGTTCTGTCTCCTTCCTTGCATTATTAGCATTCCATAAATCATCCTGTAGCTACTTATTGGCAGGTTATTCTGATTTTCATTTTCCTTGAATCAAACTTGTCTTTTTTTTACTTTGAAGAGCATTGGCTATGGAGTGAGATAACCCTAGTTCAAGGCCTTACTTCCTTTAGAACTGCTACCTCTTTTTTCCTGGGCAAGTCACTTATTTCTCTGGGTGTTGCTTTCTTCATCTGTAAAATGAGGGAGTTTAATTGAGGTTGGTTTCTGCTATAGCTCCTATTATAAATGATTCAATGAATCTTATTTTCTGAAGTGTAGTCAGTTATGTTGCCCCAAAGATCTGGCTCTGTTTAATAGATATTTGAATATTTGATTTATTTGGTGTATCTTAAGAAACATGGGTGCAATCCAAGATATATGGCATGTGGCAATTAAAATGTCTGGATAATTGGATTTTTGTTCTACTCAACTGAAATAACTAAGAGCTTTTGCACAGTGCAGATACAATATATATGTTGTTCTCTCCATTTCAGAGAAGATATGAATAGTGTACAAAAAACATGCTATATTTACATTAAATTTGTGAATTTCATTTTTTCTCAGTATTCTTTTTAAAAGTTCATATTTTATATGTATATATACACATGCATATATTCATAATATATACATATATATTCCTTCCATGGTTATAAAATCTTGCATTTCGTTTTGTGAAAAAAAATTCTAAATTAATTATGTCAATTGTCTCAAACTTACCTACTAAGAAAGAATAGAACTGATATTTTTTTAAAAAACCTACAAAATAGGAGGCAGCTGGGTGGCTCAGTAGATTAAGAATCAGGCCTAGAGATGGATGGGAGGTCTTGGGTTCAAATCAGGTCTCAGATGCTTCCTATCTGTGTGACCTTGGGGAAGTCACTTAACCCCCATTCCCTAGCCCTTACCACTCTTCTGCCTTGGAACTAATACATAGTATTGATTTCAGGATGGAAGTTAAGGGTTTAAAAAACACTACAAAATAGCTCCTAAATCAGCTCTTAACTATATCACTTCTTGTTAAATTTCATGAGGAAAATAAGTAGAATTATATATACTTAAGTACTTTGAAAAGCATCTGGAATAATTGGATTAAAATGAAGTGGACTGGGATTCATCAGCATAGCATAAAAAAGATCTTTAGGACCAAAAGTTACTGCCCAGATATTTTGTATCTCTATGAACACACTAGACATCATTAGTAAAGCAGTGGGAGATCAAGGAAGCCTTACTACATAGCAAGTCTGATATTCTCAAAGAAATTGGTTCACCTAGACCTGAAATCTTTAAATAAAATTAATGATGAATGAAAAAGGGGATGAAGAGGCTGAAAAAAATAGCATTAAGAAATTAAATTTAGGGCATCTTTGCACTATTATGATTTTGTTGTGGGTTTTTTTGGTGGGATCCTTCTTATTTTTCCTCAGGCAAATTGCTATTTTTTTTTATTTTGGTCAATGAAGTCTGAATTTTATCTCCTTATATGATTTCCATGGCATTTGAATTTTCTTTGAAGATTTTAATCAAAAGTGGAACAGAGGTACAAAATGGTTTCATGTTGATATGGAAGCTGAATTTTTGATCATTGACCCCAATAAAGGCATAATTTTTAACTTTTATGCCTGGGACAAGTGGTTAGGAAACTGATTCTAAATTGAGTGTATATGTGAAACCCCTATGAGATAATAAGGGAAAGTAGAAGGACACGGTGGGCCCAAGTCAGAAACAATCTTAGCTGAAATTTAGCTGAACACAGCTGTTTCATTCTCCTAAAAGTCCAGTCAAAAATATTCTAAATGTTGACATCATAGTGAATAGCCCCAGTAACCCTGCCATGGTGAAAGCCCTGGGCTACAGCGAAACATTGTACCAACATTGGTTATGTCTTGGTTACATGTCTTGGTTACATGTAAGGCAGAGATTATAATTTTTTAAAGAACACATTTCTCTATGTGGCATAAGAACTTTAAATGCGATTCTAAATTTCTGATGGATGTTCTGCCTGCCCACATAGAATAAGAATCAATAGAGACATAAGGGCTTTAAACTTGACACAGACAGAGTTAGCACCTTTCATGTATCTAAAATTTCAATGAATGAAGAAATAGTTCTATTCTTCCACCTTCCCTACATTAGAAGTAATTATTTTCCTATATCTGCTATTATTTCCCTCCTCTTTTTTATCTAAACTTATGATTTTAATAGCCTGCCCATAGTTTAGAATGTAGGAGTTCCTTCGGGGCATTGTCAAATTAAAAGACTTACTTGAGTTTTACAGCTTATAAGTATTAGAGGTAGAGAACACAAATTTCCTGACTCAGTGGCCAGTCAACTAGATGTTATACCGAACTTTTCTCATTGTTACTTTAGGGCAGTGATTCCCAAAGTGGGTGTCACTGCCTCCTGGTGGGTGCTGCAGCGATCCGGGGGAAGTGGTGATGGCCACAGGTGCATTTATCTTTCCTATTAATTGCTATTAAAATTTTTAAAAATTAATTTCCAGGAGGCTAAGTAATATTTTTTCTGGAAAGGGGGTGGTAGGCCAAAAAGTTTGGGAACCATTGCTGGCAATACAATAAAATTTGGCTATCCCACCTTATCATGAGCAATCCAGCATCACAAAGTTCTGCTGTGGCATCGCTAAAAATAAAGTTTAAGACTAAGAAGTTCCTATTTCGTCATTCTTTTCTGATTTTCTGTCTTCTCTTCTCTATAAGAACACAAGGGATATAAATTTCTTGACAAGAAAAATTTATGTTTTTACCTAAATTTTAACCTAATTTGTGCCTCGTGTATTATTTGCCTTTTCTTATCTCATATCCTTGAAGATTCTGAGATTTCTTCAGCACAGACTTCTTCTTCATGAATGAAAATCAAGAGTCCTTAACTGCTTAGGATAAGATCTTCCTGAATTAGTTGGCAAAAAACTACCACTACTAAGAGTAGCACTATTACTAATACTACTCCTTCTATTAATAATTTTTCCTTCATTTTGGAAGAAAACTAATGACTTGTGAATGAATTTGGATTTAAGTGAGGAAGAAGTACACAAAGTTATCAGCCTCCTGCTCTCTTCCAGAGTCATCAAAATCTAGAGGCAAGACAAAAGTCAGCATAACTATTGATGGATGGGAATGCAATGGATTAGCATCTTCAATGTCTGACCAAGCTCGGGGTGGTATGTAGTGTGTGCTTCTGCTGCTTTCATGGCCTTTGGGACAAATTGTGCTCATTCACACATTGCATCAGGGGAAGTTTCCACATGCTTAGGGTCTATAACCTTCTAAGTCACTGATGAGTATAAGGTTTGTCTGTTACTCTTATCCTCATTTAGGCCATCAGCTTGTATGGTTTTAGAAGGGTATATGAAGCTCCTGGTTATGCTACAGCTTCTTAGAGCCACGGATGAATGTTGGGTGGGAGATGAACATCAAACGTGGATGAGCAGCCCTGAAAATACCCATATCTTAGACCAGTTCCTGGCACATATTTATTTATTAAAAATAATAATAACAAAATTCAAAAACACCCTCTAATTGACCAGCTTTTTGGTAATGGGATTTTCCATATTTAGCTAGGCTGGGTCATGAATAGCAGATAAATACACTCATTCTATTGTAAGCAAGTATATAAAGCATTTTCGGTACTAATCTACTATTGCTATAACTTTTGAGACATCAGTGATCACTTCTATAGCACTAAAGCCATTAAAAGGACATCCTATATTTTATATTCTGTATAGTAGGTTGCACAGTGGTTAAAGTTTGAATCTGGAGTCAAGAAGGTGGTCATATATCAGTCTTAGACATATTACTAAACTATGTGACTCCAGACAATCATTTTCACTCTGAGTGCCTCAGTTTTCACATCTATAAAATCGTTATAATAATATCAGATAATTCCCAAGGTTGCTGAATCAATAAATTGAGATAATACATGTAAAGCTCTTTGCAACCCTTAAAGTGCAATATAAATGCTAGCTATTATAATTATTTGAGGCCTGACAGTAAGAAATGTTTTATATCTAATGCCTGCATTATACTACTTATCCTATTTCTTTACATTAAATGAGTAGCACTGTTCTTTGAGGTTCCAAGAACATAAAAAGACATTTTTAGCAACTAAACCAACTGGTATGGCAAACCACTATATGTATATCAATAAGATAATAGATTAAAAGCTGGAAGGAATATTAATAGTACATAAATTTCTTTGGGGAAGAGAGTTTTATTTTGATCTTTGTATCCCCAAGACACAGAACAGTAAGTACATAACAAATGTAATCTTATTGATTAAATATCCTCCAGTTAAATAATCACAAGACCATAGATCCAGATTTGGAAGAGACCTCAGAGGAAGACTAGTCATGACATCATAGATTCTGAGTTAGAAAGGACCTTGTTAGATATTTAGTATAACTTCTAATTTTTTTAGATGAAGAAACTAAGTCTCAAAGAGGTTAATTGATTTTTACAAAGTCATAAAGATATTGGCTGGCAGAGGGGTTTGAATTTAAGTCTATAGATTCGGAATCAAGCTCCTTTCCCTCTGCTTTGCAAAGATCCTGGTCTAGTACAGGAAGATTATACCAGAAGAGAGAGAAGGATATCAACAGAACAGCCCTGGATTAGGAGTTAATGGACAAGGTTTGAACATTGACTGTCATTTTGTTGCTTATATGACCATGAAAAAAAATTAGTCTTTTTATCTTTCTGCACCTCAGTTATCCATAGTTTAAAGAGAGGGAGTCAGAGCATGTATTTCAAATGTGCTTTCCACTTCTGAATCCTTTGGTCCTTTGGTCTTAAGAGGAAACCATGCCATCTTGCAGTGGTTCATTGGCATCACTCTGTCCCAGACCATTGGATTCCATAATCTGGAGCAGAGGGCTTCCCTTTTTCTATTCTCTGGATGGTGGTAACAGCATTAAGAAGCACCACTGCTTCTGATAGCTTTTGCTTAGCATCAAAGGATGCTACAAAGAAGTAGCAGCTGGTGCAGGACACAGACATGGCTATAGAGGAGCCTCTCATCTCAGGAACTGGTGATGTAACTAAGATAACATCTGGCTAATATTTACCTCAAAGCTTTAAGATTATCATATCCAAACACATCATTTTCCAGAGGAAATAAATGAGGCCCACAGATTTAAAGCAACTTGCCCTAAATCATATAGTTAGTGGGAGAGAGAGAATTCATGTGTGAGTCCAAATCCAGTGCCCTTTCTCCTTGATTATCCACAGTGAATAAAAGTGTATTTGTTTACAAATAAATATATAATATATTGTTTAGAAATTAATTTACAAGAGGTTCATTTACACATGCATATGTGAGTATGATGTATTGAAAATTGTAGTCATAGTCTCCAGTATATCCCAGTTGCATTTTAAATATAGAATCAATATTTGTAAGATCTGGCAATCATTCCTTGGTTATACTTTCATGAAGAATAGCACTCTGCTTCTCTTTGAGGTTTCTAACAATCCAACTTATTAGATAAAAATGAAAGAGTCTGAAACTTCAAAACTCTCTACCTAAGATATTAATATTATAATAAATTAAACTTTGAATTCAGTTAATCTTGACCATCTAGATCTGTCCCTGTAACTTCAGAAGCCGAGGGAGCAGGAAGATACATTCCAATTTTATCACAACTATGGAAAGAAACTAATGAGAAGGCAGATTTCCCACTTTGCCAGCTCCTACCCAGAACTGCTTATTAAAATAAATAAATAAGAAGACAAAATAATTCAATGAAAGTGATTAGAATAGCCACCAAAATCTGACATTCAGTGTAATGTTCCTCACTTTCCCCACTTGCTGTTTCCTTACCTTTGTAAAAGGAATGAAGTCTTCTCATATTTCTTTTTTGGGGACAAGTTGGTTCTTTTAGAAACATTGATTTTATATTTTTTTTTATTTTGGTGGTTAGTCTTTCCATTTGTGTAGCTATAGTTGTTGTATGCTGGTATGTAGTATATATTATATAGCATGCTAGTATGTAGTAGGGTACTTGATAAATGATGATAAATTTATTGTGAGTGTGTTGTTTTCCCTTCCTCTTCTTACTTCGCTTTATGCCATTTCATAGCTTTATTTCCATGTTTCTCTGCATTCTTCATATTCAGGGTCATTTCTTATTGCAGAGTAGTGTTTTGATTCATTCACATATTCTAATTTGTTTATCCATTCCCCCAAAAATGGATATTTCTCTATTTCTTCTTGCCAATTTAAATACATTATTGCCTATACTGATATACTCATTGTGTGTGTGTATATATATATATATATATATAAAAGTGTAATTTTTAAACATCTCTGTCATTTCCCAAGGGTACAATTGTAACTCATTTTTATAATGCTTTTGTCTTTTCTGAAATTTCCTGATTCTTTAGGTTACTAGAAAAATTAAGAAATGCTAGGTTGGTCAGACCTCCAACTAGTTCAGAGAAATGGAGTGTCTGAGGTCATATTATAGGGACATTTTAATAGGGAGTAATTGTACTTTATAGGGAAAACAACAAATATTTATTGTCTGCTATGAGCAAACAAATAAATACAAAATAAAAATATTCAGGATAAATAGAAAATAATTAAAATAGAGAAAGTGCTAGAACAAAGAGGAATTTATGAAGGTGGAAGGCTTGCAAAATGTACTCATCTTGAATTTAAAGATATACTTCTGAAGCTTAATCTTACTGGGCTCTGTGTTAATATAAAAAAGGTGCCAGAGACACTAGAGAATTTGGAGAGAAGAAAACAAGGATACTAATGGGATAACAATAAGCTGGGAATGGGACTCCATATAAGAAACACTGTAGTGGTCTATGGGAAAATGTGCCAAAATGTCATTTGCTTTCAGAACTTTCAGGGACAAGCCATAGATCTCAACTACACAGGACAAGAATAGCATTTGTAAAGAGGTCAGAATGAATGACATTCATCTGTCACATAGTGAGATAGGATGAATGTGATAGTAGCAATACAATGACCCCCTTGTCTATCATCTCTCAGCCAAGAGCAGAGAAGTATGAGCTATTGTTCAGTAATCAATAAAATGATCCAATTGGGGATATCTTTTTGGATTGTTTTCCTTTTTATTATTGAGGTTAATATGTCGATTGTTCTTGTGAGTTTGCTTATTTTGCATAAATTCTTTGAAATCTAGTAATTCTGGCCATCTTTTTTAAAATAATAGTATTAGTTGATGAGATAAAATAATCAAAGTCAATAGGTAGATATGAATATCAATAAAGATATATACACATCAACACTGTATTCAATTATTTAAAATGTCTCAGCCTTTTAATGCATATATATTAGGGGGAAAAGAAAAATGTAGGTTGATCAGCAAATGCAAGTAGAGTGATTATCAGTATCTGAAAATGAATGGTTATTGGCTTTCATTTTCATTTCCTTTTTTTTATTTTGCTCTCCAGACTAGTTATTATTTTTAGGACAACCTTTATTAGGAGTTATTTTTAAAAGGCTTCAAGAAGAACAGTTATTCAGAGAAGATTGTGAAGGTCTTCTCTGATCACTTGTGGAAACAGTTTTATAGACATATAAATCTCAAATAAATAATGATTATTAAATGATATTTTAACATGACAGAAATCTCTGGAATGTTATATTCCTAAATGTATTTACCTGATGTTATACTTTCTTGATCTATCAATTTAACTTAAATAGGACTAAAACTAATCTGAGACTTATTTATTTGATGCATGAGTTAGGAAGGTATTCTCTGTGTGTGTGTATGTGTGTGTGTGTGTGTGTGTGTGTGTGTGTGTGTGTGTAGGTGCTGCTTGTCTACATAAGCAGAGAATTCAAATGCACTTCTGTAATCAAAACATAAGAGGGTAAATGCTCAAACATGCCTTTGATTCCTCACTTAGATCAGATCTATTTTAAGACAAAGCTGCCACACACAGTTATTTCTTTCCAGGTGTGATGAAAGCCACTCAAGAGCAAAATAATTTGAAATGGAATAATCTCAAGAGGAGAAAACTAGAGCTGTAGTAATCAAATCCTTTTCCAAAATAGGCTGTCACAAACACGCAGGAAAGGAAAAACACAAAAGGTTGGTTATAGAACTAAGCAGTTTGGTCTCCATTCTAAATGACCAACCTAATTTAAAATGTGAAAAGACATCACTTTGAGCTAAAGACTGTTTTAAAAAATATTGCTCATGTTTTCCTTTAAATGAATTAAGAAGTTCAAATATAGCAGTAGAAATGGTCATCTAATTATATACTCAAATGTCTTCTTATGTTTGGTTTGTTCAATAGCTATATGATAATGATTGGGGGGGAACAACACACTTATGCAGCATAGACATTCAATAAATGTTCCTTGAATGAGTAGGTACAAAGATGAATGGATGGATGGTTAAATGAATGAATGGATAAAATGGCAAAATTAACAATTATATGTTCAGACATCATCTATCTCTGTCTCACGAAAATTTTGACATTAACAAAAATAAGTCACTGAAATTGTGTTTTGTATTGTATTTGGTAATAGTTTCAAGGTTTAAAATTTGATGACATTGATTTTTCCTTAGCTCTATGTTTATTACATTTGAATCATATAGTTATACATTTTACTAATTTAAGATATTACAAAGACAAAATAATCAGAATAACAAGTTTTAAAAATGAATCTTTCAAACAAAAGAGTGCCTCTAATCCTGAAACTGAATCTGTACAAACAAAAATATATTATTTCTGGTTTTGGAAATGTGAAATTCAGGGGCATTTGCTTCCTTTAGACAAGAACCAGATAATATCTTTAAAGCTGATCTTTAAAAATGTTAATTATTAATATTAATTATATAATCTATTATGTAATAACTACATTTAATATTATCTTCTTACTGTATTCTTCTGGTAAAACATGTTTTTCTTATTGCTTTAGACCATATGTGGTTCTATTTCTAGAGGTAGGATCATATAATAGAATGAATTTACAATCAGGTTACCACCATACCTCTAACACATCTTAATTTTTTGAATATGGAAAAATAATACAGCATCTTAAGTTTCCTCATCTAAAAAATGTGGATAATAATACTGTATTATAGATCTCAGGTTATTCTGACAAAATGTATTTTGCAAAACTAAGTGTTTTACATAAAAATAAATCATAATTTCTAATTGGGTTGGACTCTATGATTGTGTTCTTGGATTGTATAATGTTACAAGAAGCATAATATCTATTAATTTATTTACAAAACTAGTCTTTTAATTATAAGGAATGTGTGTATGGAATATCCAGTAAGTTCAAAATAAGATTAGATCATAAAAAAATTACTTTGGACAGACATGGCCCTGGACATTTTTGGATAATATACCTAAAAATGTTTTTGATCATCAAATTTACACAGATTTAAACTAGGAAACAACACTGTTTCTTCCTATTGCCATAAATGAAAGAATAATCAAATGAACAAAATTTTAAAGTACCTGAAAGCAAGTATTCTAAGTTTTCTACAGTATATTAATAAACTGCATATATAGGGTATTTATACAAATTAGTTATCAATCAAATAAAAATTATTAAACAACTCCACTATATCAGTCACTATATTGGGAATAGAAAGATGAAAGTGTAATGACCACTATCCTAAAGGAGGTGATACTGTTTCAGTTATTAAAAGAACCTAGAATCAAAAAGTTCATGAAAATAGTGATGGAAGGAATAGATAGGGCTATCTAATACAGATCTCTCATTTTACAGTAGAGAAAACTGAGGAAAAGAGAAGTGAAGTGAGTTGTGTGTTCTACTTGGATAGTGTTCTACTTGGGAGTTAGGAAGTCTTGAGTTAAAATTCTGCCCATATGATCCTCGATAAATCACTTAACTTAAGTCTGCCTCAGTTTCCCCTAGGGATAATAGTTGATCCAAATTCCTAGGAATGTTGTGAAGATAACGAGATATTTTTAAAATACTTTTCAATCTTTAAAGTACTGTGTGAAAGTTGTTTGTTGCTATTATCATCATCATAATTATCCTGTTATTTAGCAAGTAAGCACTAGAAATTGGAATTTGAACTTTAGTTCTTGGACTCTCAAATTAGTGCTTTTTTTCAAATATACCATACTACATTGTTATTTAAATAATTATTGCTCAGTCATTTCAATCATGTCTGACTTTCCATATCCCCATTTGAGGTTCTCTTGGCAAAGATACTCAAATGTTGGGGAATGGCTGAGCAAGTTCTGGTATATCTTTGTAATGGAATAAAATTTTACTATAAGAAATGAAAACAGGTGACCACAAAATACATAGAAAAACATATATGTGATCCAAACATGTATGTGAAGTGATCCAAAGTGAAATGAGCAGAACAAGAACTTTGTACATAGTAACAACAATGAAATATGAGGATCAACTATGAATGACAAGTATTAGCAACAAACTAAGATTCAGAAAACTTTAGGATACTCATGACAAAAAAAATGGTATCTACTGCCATAAAAGGAATTAATGAAGACTGAATGCAAATTGGAAGGTACCATATACTTTACTTTATTTCCTTGAAGAATTTTTCCTTAGTGTAAGCAATACGTGTGTTCTTCCACAACATGATGGACATGGAAATATGTAGAATTTGAAAATATATGTACAAACTATATCACATTACCTGCCTTCTTGGGGAGGTAGGTGAGTTAGGAGAGAGAATAAGAATGTAGATTGCAAAATATGAGAAAATAATCTTTTAAAATTGCATTGAGACATAGACAAAGATATTAGAATGGCTTACCATGTCTTTCTCCTGCTCATTTTAGAGATGAGGAAACCAAGGCAACCAACATAAAGTGATTTATCCTGAGTCATACAGTTAGGTAAGATTTGAACACAGGAAGGCGAGTCTTCCTGATTCCAGGTCTTGTCCTCCTAGCTGCCCATCTAAATAATAAATTATAACCAATAATTATAATCTTAGAATCAAAGCAAAAATATGTATTAATTCAATTCCTCTTAGTACATTTCCAGCAATTCAATAGTAATTCACAAATCATAGAACTTTGATAGTATAATATTCCACACCCTAAGTGCAAGATATATATATTCTCAGTCAATACAAGTCCAAACCAGCTTGATGTAGGCAAAATAAATAAATAAATAAATAAATAAATAAATAAATGAAATAAAAAGTAATCCATTGTACTAATATCTAGGCCTGAAATATCAAATCAGGTTTCTTCGATGGATGCTTGAAAAGCGCTCTGCCAAAGGTTTTTCATCTAACAAGAAAATTTTGAAACATGTTGCCACCTTACATACGTATAATAGTTGGCACCATTTATGCCTCTAAGGCACATAAGGGAAAATTAGGCTCAATGATCCTGTCAAACACAAAACCTTTGCTTCTGACAGTTTCCTTTTTTTTTCTTTCACTTTCAGAGATGGGTAATTGATTTACTGGCTCTTTTATGAGGGTCACCAATTTTTAGAGAGCACATGATTTAAGCTAGTTATTTCAGAGAATCCAATAGACGTATGAGTCAATTCTTTGTTCTCTCTGTGTCGGCTAATATACCAAATGTATATTTGATTTGAACTCTTCTTTCCCCTTGCTATCTACCTAAAAGGCACACCTATGAGAAACAGATTCTGGTCACATATATAGTGTCTACTTTAGTGGTGGAACAATGAGTGAAATAGTCATTTCATGAAATAACTTTCCCCCCCTATACTTGTGACTTGACAAATCTCTCACTAGATTGAATGAAGGAATGGAAAAGCATTTATTAAGTACTTGGCTTGTACTAAGCCTGGACAGGTGTTTATATATAACATGTGTGATTAGTGTAACAAATCTTTGACTCTCCATGAAATTTCATTGTTGATAAACAAAAAGGATTAGGAATAGTTATATATTCCAGTTCACTCTTTCAAATACTCTCTATAGCATTTCAACATACACAGCTAAATTATCTGATGAAAAGATAGAGAATAGCGTATCTGAATCCCTTCAATATAGTGAATATGACCCATAGTTTGGGGAAAAAGGGGGGTTACGTTTCCTCTTGACTTCCAAATTAAGACCTGGATCTCCTGTCCTTTTCCTTAGAACATTCCTCTTGTGTTTGTGTACCAGAATTGCCCCCAGAATTTGTAAGGGTGTGGCTTTGGGAACAATTAAGCAAAAATGGAATTCTAGGTTATTTGATTCATTTCAGAAATCCTTTTTAAATGGCTAACTCTATGCCAAACATCTGTTCTTACATCCCCTCTCATAGTAGCATATCAAGGATTTAATATGCTACTATGAGAGGGGATGTAACAACAGATATATAAATCCAAAATAATTTAAAGGAGAAAATTAATTGAGGACTAGAGGATTTCAGGAACAGTTTTTTGTAGGATATATAATTTGTTGGTCATCCTTCTTTTTTAAAAGGACCAGTGACATCATGAGGGTGATATCTTACTTAACTCAAGCATGAATTGGATTTAAATGAGGAAGAATTCCATAAAATTATCAGCTTTATTCTTTCTTCCAGAGGCATCAAAGTCCAGTTCTGACAAAAGTCAGAACAACTAGTGATGGCCCTGGATTCAGTGGATGTTCTTGGTATCTTCCATGTCTGACCAAGCTCTAAACACTCTGTAACACTTGCTTCAACTGTCTTCATGGATATTGAAACAAATTGTCCCCATCAATCCATTCCACTCGGGGGAGTTGTCACATATTTGACATAGACAACCTTCCTAATTCACCAAAGGTTTTGAAGCCTGTCAGTTACCTTAAAGCTGGTTTATGCTATCTTAAAAGTCAGTTTTAGTAGATGTGTTCACTGCCCATGCTATAGCTCCTTGGAAAACCCAGGGGAGAGTTGGGTAAAAGGTGGACACCAAAATTGGAGGAGCATCCCTTAAAAGGACTTTGTAAGCTCTCATACCAGAGATGCTAGTCCTCCTTGAACATCCTATGTGCCCCTGGATATGGAATTAAAGATGAACTTGAATATAGATAAGCATTCCAAGAGAGGAAACTAAACAGACAGAACATTTCAAGTACTGGGGAGAGGTCAGCAAATATATAAAGGGAGCAGACAGACTACCAAGTTCCGAAAAACAATTTTTATTAGAACAGAGAAATGATGTATAACTAGAAATATCTGGAAATACAGAACATCAAAGATTGTGGAGCTTTAAATTTCAGTTTAAGGGGATTATATTTTATCTTAGAAGCAGGAGAGAGACACTAAAATATTTTGGGCATAATAAAATGGGCTTCTAGTATATAGATTAATTTAGCAGCTGTTTGAAAAATGGCTTAGAGAGAGGAGAAAATGGAAGTAGTAGAGATAATTGGGAGTCCATTACAATAGCTCAGGAAAGAAACAATGAGAGCTTAATCTAAGAAGGTAGAAGTGTGAGTGAAGATGAGGGAAAAGATTGGAAAATATATAAAGGAGGTATAATCAACGAGACTTGACAACTGACTGAATATAAAGGAGAGGGAAGGAGTGATGAAGGCAAAGTTTTAAATGTCTTCCAGAATATAATCCCAATATACTAAAAGAATTGTAGTTTCATTTTTTTAAAGTGGAAAATTGGTAGAAGTGGAAAGTTTGAATTGAATATGGGTTCAGTTTTGGGGCACGTTGAATTTGATGTACTAGAAAACATTCTGTAAGAAATGTCCAGCTTATGGAAATAGAAGACTGGAACTGAGTAGAGTTTGGGGCTGGAGATAAAAATATGTGAGAGTAGAAAATTGATGCTAGGGCATTACAGGCAACAAGGGAGAGAGAAAATGAGAAAAGAAATGAATGACGGAGCTTTGGGAGGCATATATACACAGGTGTGGAAAGGCAGTGTTAATCCAGTGAAAGAAGAAAATGTGTGTCTGTGTGTGTATGTCTGTGTGTGTGTGTGTGTGTGTGTGTGTGTGTGTGTGTGTGTGTGTGTGAAGACTATGGAAATGTAGGGAGGAGAAGTTATCTACAAAGAGAAGATGCTCGGCAATTTAGCAGAATGAATAACTAATTTATATATCATTTTAAGTTTTGCAATGAGCTTTCCTTACAATACTTGGAGATAGAAGGCCAATTATTGTCTGATTTAATAGATGAATAAATGGAAATTCTGGGAGATTAACTAACTGACTCCATAAGAAACAGTTAGGACGTATCTGAGAGTATATTTGAACCTAGATGATTTCAGGTCAGTAACTTTATTGTATTATTCTGCTTCCCATGAAATAGGTTAGTATAAAGTAAGTGTATTCTGTGGAAGAGGTTATGGGAGATCCTGCAAAGAGAAATTAGAGTGATATGAAAAGGTTGTGTAATTATGAGTTGGTTGAAGAGTGAATAGATTTGAAAGTGTAGGAAGCAAAAATATATCAAAGACAATCAAGGAAATGAAGAAAATTAGTAATTTAGAAATGCAATTGAATCAAGAAAAGTTTTGTTTGCTTTTTGTTTGTTTATTTTAATAACAAAAGAGTCCTGACCTTTTTAAGGTTCAATCAATAAATATCTATTAAGTATCTATTATTTGCTAGGCTCTGGGATAAAAACCAAGAATACAAAGAAAAACAAAAATAGTTCCTACTCTCTAGTCCTAAAAAGACTATCAGGAAGGCAGCATGTAATTATTTATAATAAACATGAAGTAGTGTAGGGGAAAATTCAACTAACAGATTTCATAAAAAAGGTTGTACTTGAGTTAAGCCTTGGAGGATGTAGATAATTTGATATATGGGGCAGAGATGAAGGAAAAATGCATTCTAGGTTTGAGGGATGGCTGATTCAGAAGCACAGAAATAGGAAATGGAAAAACCTATGTGAGAAAGTGGGAAAAGGCCACTTTGGCTAAAATGCAGGGATTAGAACACAAGATGTCAGCAGATTATGAAAAAAATGAGAGAAATAGACAGACAGGCAGTCAGAGATAGAGACAGACGAGACACAGAGACTGACAAGGACACAAAGAGAGAAAGACAGAAAAAGAGTGGAAAAAGAGAGAGGGAGATATATTTAGGAATTAGGGATTGCAGATGTAAATAGAAGCATTAACCTAAAAAGGTAAAAGGTACACATGCTCTGGTACTAAAAGTACTAGAAGAAATTGGGTGGAGAGATGTAGAAGCTCATGACAGATAATTTCATACTTCTTAGAAAAGCAGGAGGTGAGATTATCCCTTGAGAGAAGTATGACATGGAATTGAGAACTTGATAAAAAAAATAGAAAATTGAAATGACTGCTGGAGAAAAAAGGGTATTATGACAAACTAAGGTGAATGAAAAGAATTGTGTGCATCCATGAATACACGGTTGAAACTATATAGCATGAATTTGTAGTGGACCCAATCTATAAGTTTATTTCCTTCAACCATTCTACATGATTCTGTAGTAGGAGGGGAGAAAGTGCTGTTAAATGAGTGACATAATATTAGAGATTCTCAGGGAAGGAACAGAAAAGTGATCAGAGACAAAGGCAAAATGAAAATAGTCTCTGCTCTCCAGGAGCTTAAGGTGTATCAGAAAGACAGCATGTCATTATGCAAAATAAACTTAAAATAAATATGAGGTCTTCTAGGGAAGGAGCACACCCCAAATTGGAAAGAACAAGAAAGGTTTCATGTAGAAAATATTTCTGCATTTCATGTAGAAATACAAGATTCAGGAGTAGAGGTCAAGTCTTTGCTGAAATTCAATAATATGCCCTTTATGAGAAAAATGCAGCCAACAGAAGGAGTGAAAGAGTAGAATAAATATTAGGATAGCAAGACTGGTGGTCTCTACGAAAACAGAGTACTTTCAAAACAAAGGGTATGGGACATGAAAGAGTGAAAAATCATCATTGGGGATGGGAAGAAAAGTCTTATAGGTAGGAAGAAAACCAAGGAACAACAGGGCTATTATCTAGTAATGATAGAGATTTGGAAAGGACTTTATATGTCATCAAATCCATCCTCCTAGTTCTACAAATGGGGAAATTTGCATCTAAGTTTTATAGATGAGGGAATTTAGGTCCAGAGACTTGCCTGGGCACACACAGATAGTGCCTCAGGGAAGATTTGACCTTAGTTCTGATTTCATACCCAGTACTCTATTTATAACACCATGCTGAGTTCAAGTTCTTTAAGAAAGTGAAACTTCAGGTGAATATAACATGAAAGATGCTACCAATAATGAAGATCTATTCCATATTTTCCTCTTTCTATGATTTCATAGCAGTGCTCTATCCAGAATTTCTAACTAACTGATTACCCTTTTTCAGTATCTTTTTGCTGAATCTTCATCCAGGACTTGGCTGCTAACCAAAGATGTCATCCAAGGCTCTGTCCTGGATCATCTTTTTTTTTTTTTCCTAGCACACTACTAAGTTACTTGCTGGTCCTATTAGCTTCCATAGATCCAATTATCAGCTCTATGCAGATGACTGTCAGGTCTATTTGTACAGCCTAAGCTCCTTCTTATGATCCAATTTGCATCTCCAATTGCTTGTTTGTCATTGCATACTGGACGTCCTTATAGATATCTTAAATTCAACATGTGCAAAACCAAATTCACTCTACTCTGTTAACCCCAATCCTCTTCCAAAATTCCTTATTACAGTCAGAGGCACCAACATTCTTCCATCCACCCAGGCTCATAACTCGTATGTCAGTCTTGATTCATCACTTTCTCACCTCCCCATATCCATCAGTTGCTAAGTCCTCCTGATTCTACCTCTAAAATATTTCTTCTATATATGTAACTTTATGTCCTCTGACACTGCCACAACCCAGGTGCAGGCTCTTATTTACCTCATGCATGGGTTTTTTAAATAGCCTTCTCATCTGTCTCTCTACCTCAGATATCTTCCACTCCAGTCCACTATCCAAAAATTTCTCAAGTTGGATCTTCCTAAGGCACAGGTCTGAACATATCAGCCTCTCATTCAATAAACTCCATTGACTCTCCATTAACATCTAGGATAAAATATAAATTCTTTGGTTGGGTTAAATCCCTTTATAACCTATCCCCTTCCTACCTGTCAAGTTTTCTTATATCTTATCCCAAAAAAAGTACTCCACAATTCAGTAATCCTGACCTACTTACTGTTCATGTAAAACACTCTTTGTTTCCAAAGTCTATGCATTTTCAAAGACTGCCCCCTGTGCTTGCAATCTTCCATTTCTTTTCTAAGTATCTTGGCTTCTCTGACTTCCTCCAGATACCAGCTATAATCCTGCCTTCTGCAAAGTTTTACTGATCTCCTCAATACTAGTACCTTAGCTCTAAGATTATCTTTCATTTATTCTATATGTATATTTTATATAGCTATTTAAATATTATCTCCCCTATTAGATAGCTCCTTGAAAACAAAGAATGCTTTGCTTTTAACTTTTCTTTGTATCCTGGCACTTAATACAGTGACTAGAACATAGTAGGTAATAAATAAATGCTTGAATTAAAAAAAACTTCAGATTACATATCTATAAAATTTTTAACAATTACCTACCCCTCTCCCTGTTCGAAGATGGGCAGGTATTATGATATACCTTGTATATGTGTTTAGTTATTTCCAATATTCATCATATTATAAAAGAAAACACATAATTTAGAGTATAGAAAACTTCATGAATGAAATAAAGTGAAGAATGGTATGCTTCCATCTGCATTCAGATTTTGTCAAATCCTTCCTTGGCAGTGGATAATCTTTTTGGACATGATTCACTTGGAGTTCTCCAAGATTCTTTTTATTGGTGATAATATGGTGATAATATCTATATCTATATTGATAGATAGATAAGCTTTTTGACTTGATATCACTTGAAGGCAAAGTGAAGGGAAAGGCCAGTTAAGAAAAGTGTGATAAAGTGGGGATCAAGGTATTAAAAGGGTCACCACCTTGAATACTGACATTCACAGGGATGATTCCATGAGTTGTTGTGGAAAGGAAGATGTTTACTCATTTGCTAAATTCAGAAAAAAAGGAAATAATGCTCTGGATGGGATTAGATGCCAGTGCCAAGTATCAGAATATGATGAAGTTATTTCTTTCTCCATGCTTCTCAACTGGTTGTCCAGTTCTGAACCCCCATTAACTTATCACATTCTGCCTGGTATTATTAAAATGTATGTATTCATTGTAGGCTTCTTAAGGAGAGATATTATGTTTTATCCATCTTAGTGACCCCAGTGTGCCCATAAAACACAGTGTTTTAATAAAGAATGTTTCCCATGCCTAGAATAAACTTCACGCTTCTCATATAATTGTCTTCTCTTCCTTTAAGATTCAGCTCAAACCCCATCTTCTGCATTTAGTCTTTTATCCTTTCCTCCTTCTAATACTACCTTGTATTATAGGACTTTGTAGATATTTGTATTTATTCACTTTATTTCTACTCTATATACCTACATTTGTTCTTCTGATCTGTTTAGAATGTAAACTTCTTTCTCACTCTTGGTACTGTAATTATCCATACTTAGCACAATTCTTTCCACCTAGTAGGTGCTTAATGAATGCTTTTGGCTGATTGACTAATAGCACATGTTTTACAATGTGGAAAATTATAACATACTCTAAGTATCTAATCTCACTTCTTTCTCACAAGTCTTTCAGGATAATATATTAACTCCATTTTACAGATGTCATTGAAATACAGAAACCTTAAATAAGACAACCAAGGACAGTAAACACAGGTAGAGAAAAAAGACTCACATCTAGATCTCTACATTCCACTTCACTGTTCTTTTCACTAGACATGTTATCTTTCATATTTTAAGCACTCAATCAATATTTGTTGAATCAAACTCATTGTCTAACACCTATCTAAATAGGCAATAATCTGATGATTGTTCTTGTGGGAAATACAAATTTACCTTTATTTCTCAATTTTGATTCTTTGAATCTATCACATGAAAGGATTTCACAGTTTCTACCTTTTTGATTGCTCTCTTTCCTCTAATAACTGTATTTTCCATTTTCTCTCAGAAAGTAGCTCGTTTTCAACCCTTTCTTTTTCAGAGTCTGATTTACAAGCTTTTCTTATATTGTTCCCTCTGGTATTTTTTCTCCATATTTCTGACAGCATTAGTGTTAAGTAGTTCAGACTAAATTGCATGGAGGGTAGCCCTCTCATTTACTTTAATCCTTTACCTTCCTATTTCAAAATTAGCAATGTACCACTATCATGAGACATTTATGACTATCAACCCATTTCCTTCTCTTCATGATTACAAATATAACTACTGGATTCCCAATGAGAACTCTATTAGCATTCATTTTGCTCTGGAGATTAAAAGAGCCATTCTGCCTCTCTCCTTCATTACGTATATTCTTTACAATCACTTTGGTTACCACACGCTCATTCAAGAGTAAGTAGAACAGAGTTGCACATACTATCCTAAACATCTCATTCTGTCTAGGTTAATGTTTCTTAATCATACCTAATCAGTGTCTCCTTTTTGAAATTAACCTAACTAAAAATAGAAATGCTCATCATCAGAAGACTGCAAAATAAGTGGTGATCTAACATAACCACAATGATGTATGAGATAGACCTAAAAAAGGACATCTCTTATGCCTTTTCTTTCCCTTTGCCTGTGGCCATGACAGAGAGGCATAAGTGAAGAAACGACTAGGCCCTCACCCAAATAAAAAGAAAAAAAAAGCAGGAAAAAGTTCTTCATATACAAAATATGCTTAGCAGTTCTCTTAAGATTGTAAAACCTAGAAATTAAAAAGATGCCCATCAACTGAGGAATAGCTGAATAAATCGTAGTATATAAATGGATTGGAATAATATACTATAAGAAATAAGGAAATATATCATTTCAAAAAGACACAGAAAGATGTATATGAATTGATTGATGCAGAGAGAAGCAAACAGAATGAGAAGAGCAATTTATACTATAACATCAATATTGTAAAAATGAACCATTTTGAAAGAGTTTTATAAACTGATGAAAAATGAAACAAGCTGAAGGAGAACAATGTGTACAATGGCAATAACTGTTGCTTGAAAATAGAAACAACCTTGAAAACCATATGAACTAGGATCAATGTAATGATCATTTATGATTCCAGAGAAATGATAATGAAACATAATCTCCGCCTCCTGACAGAGAGGTGATAGATTCAGTGAGGGAACTGAAGCATATATTTTTTTCATACAGTTGAGGGAATTGTTTTACCTGACCGTCTTTCTCCTTGTCTGTCTCTCTCTCTCTGTCTCTCTCTCTCTCTCTCTCTCTCTCTCTCTCTCTCTCTCTCTCTCTNCTCTCTCTCTCTCTCTCTCTCTCTCTCTCTCTCTCTCTCTCTCTCTCTCTCTCTCTCATAATATATCTAATACATAATTATAATTTAACATAATACAATTTAATACAAAAATATACACATATAATGAATTTGTTTTTCTTTTCTCTTTTCCCCCCAGTTGGGGTTGGGATAGTTGAGATGGAGAGAAATAGATCTGTTAATAATAAAAGTAAAACTTTAAAAATAGAGAATTCAGTAGGTGTACAATTATAGAGTGGTACATATACCTTTCAGATGAAGTCATTATATTTTTAGTTTTTGTTAATCATTTTACTTTGATACAAGATAAATTTCATGGGAATGTCCATCTAGAAATGCTTGCAATAGAAAAAATACATCAATAAAACTTGAAAAAATTAAAAACAAATAATAGTAGAGGTTGCTAAAATCACTTAATGTATTTACAAACATTAAATGAGCTGATGAGGTATAGTATTTATGGAGAAACATGGATAAGAATTACAAAAGGTAAGAAGGCAGGAAATGATTGGATGATCACAGTAGAGGTGGCATTCAAATAGTTCTGATAATCAATCAACCATCTAAATATCTAAAGATATTTCTTAATAAATGCCTTTATCAGCTCATTGAATATCTTTTGCCCAAAAGGCTTTCTTCTCCTGGTGCTATTTCTATATATCATTTCTGTTGCTATTTGGGAAAAGGAATAGGGAAAAGAACATTTTAAGAAAATCAGAAGAAACATGAGTATAGAGGTAGATAAGCACAAGGTCTGAACAAAGATTATGAATCTTGTGAATTGCATATTTAACAGTGAAATATATATTTTGCACTGGGGTCATCCTCATCTCATGGAAGATAACAAAAAAGTCATTTGTTAAGGGGCAACTAGAGTAATATGGGAGGATAATCTACTTGGCTTCCCCTCTTAGAAGCTCTGGGAGAAGATGGGCAATCAGGAATGAGAGGTCAATCCTATGTGGCTTAGCATGATGTGTTGCTTTCCGCAACTGCTCCTCTCCAACAAGGAGGGTGTGAAATCAGTAAGGGAACAATCTATTACATTCTTTGCAAATTCTGCCTTCTCTCACCTTAATATTTCACTGCCAGCCTATAATCACTCCCTTTCTTGTTTTCAGTTGTACTGGCCTCAGGTATGAACAGGGTGTAGTGGGTAGTTGGTAAACTTTCAGAGTTATTGATAGGAGTGAAAAGCTGGCGTGTATGAAAGACTGCCAACCTTTCTTCCTTTTTATGTCACTCATCCTGGCTCCCAGGTATGGCCTAACTAGCACCTAATTAATAAGAATAGTTATTTAAAATTGATTTACAACTCTGATCAAATTGCTTGCCAGTTCTGGGAGGAGTGGTGGGAAGGGAGGGAGGGAAACAATTTTGGTCATGTAACTTTGGAAAACTTATGCAGAAATTTATTAGTATATGCAATTGATATACCTTTACAATTAAAAATATGTCTGGAAAAAAAGAAATAGGTTTAAAATATTAAGATATATTCATCTTTCTTCAAAGCCTCTCAAAACCTAACCCACTCTTACCTTTCTAGTTTTCATATACCTTATTCTCCAATATATACTTTTCAATCCCATGACACTGGCCTCTTGGTTGATCCACAAGGAAAATTCTTTATTTCTCAGTTCTTGGTATTCTCTCTAGCTGGCTATCCTCCATGCCTGGAATGCTATCCTTCCTCCAATATGGATCCTGACCTCCCTTACTTTCAAGTCTCAACTGAAATCTCACCTTCTACCGAAAGCCTCCAAATGTTCTAAATTCTTTTTTTTTTTTTTGCTTTTATTTCCATTTATTATATACATTTGTTTCTCCCCCATTAGCTTGTAAGCTACTTGAGGACAGGGACTGCTTTTGTCTCTTTTTGTTTCCCCAATAATTTCCAGGCATATAATAGATATTTAATAAATGTTTATTGACATACCTCTCCTCATTTTTATATGGAAGCTCCTTGAAAAAGCTTTTCATGGTTTTCTTTCACTTCTTTTCTCTCCCTTCTCAGATTTTTATAAACATGTTTCTGATACACCAATTACTATTTTCTCTTCCTACTCACTACTCAACAGATATTACTGTATATCGTGGTACTCAAAGATCTTTTGGTTGCAAAATCCATTAGTCTTAACTATTGAATTCTATAATTTTTGACACTACTGAGCATTCTTCTGCTACTAGATACTATTTCCTTCCTTAGCTTTAGCTACACTGATCTTTTCTTTTTCCCATTCTTTTCAGATCACCTTTTTTGACTACCATCTATGTTTTGATTGTGAAAGTTGAAGAATGGTATAATATATAAAATGCTGGACTTCATATTTGGAACAATTGATTTCAAATCTTGTCTCACTTCATCCTTGGGAAATGATTTAACCTTTCTTGGCCTGAGTTCCTAATCTTTAAAATGAAATGGCTGGATGGGATCACGACTATTGTGCATTTCAGCTCTAAAACTATGATAGTTTGCCTTGCCCAGTAATTCTTGCCTCTTGTCTGAGGTACAAAAATTGTTAAACCAAATCTGTGTTTTTTGTGGAATAAAACACTGAGGATTGTCTACTCTGGTTATTAAATCAAGGAACTGTTGGGGATCTCAGAGATTATCTATTTTCACTACCTCATTTTATAAGCAGGAATATTGTTTCAGAGATAAATAATTTTATCAAAGGTCCCACAGCAAGAAAGTGAAAGAGATGTGTAAAGAGAAACCCCTTCCTCCCTCTAAGTCCCCCCCACAAGCTGCTGGAATCCTCAGATGTCATGTGAACACTCCAAACATAGGTCACAGGTGACACGTCTGGGCCAGAATAAGGGAAAGAAGAGGAGGTGTGAAGGGATGTGCTCTCTCTATTTCCTTGGATGGTGGCATTGTGGGAGACTGGGAGCAATGAGGCAGAGCACCATGTGGCAAGATTAGAATAGGCTTTAATATCTATCTATCTGCTTTCTTTGAATCAATGAATATTAATAAACTCTTTGAAAACTAAGAATGAGGAGTTTTTAATTTAACTTCAACAGAGATATAAAGAGAGAGCATAGCTCCTGATTTTTAGGCTACTTTTCTTTCTGCTGGGCTACACTATTATGAGAAACATAAGTTTCTCTTAGGATCGAGGTTTCCACTGACCATATCAGGTATAACCACTATCATACTCTTACTACTAGTATAGCTATAGCTATTAAGACTAATTAAGCAAACCTTATGAACAAAGATACTTTCTGATGTCATGCAAAGGGTGAGAAAATCCAAAATCTAATCTTGCTAAAATAGCTAAATTCTTCTACCACTCTTCCCATAAGCCTCTGTAGGCTTCCCCTAGGGTTTTTTGATCCCTTCAGACTTCAAATTTACAGACTGAAAAATCAATTTCAATAAAATTCATGAACATATTAAAAATTGATTATTATTTCTCATGGATCAAATTACACAGAACTGTTAAGTGCCATTATCTATGCACCAAACACAATGAAATAGGTGAAGAAATAAGCTGTCAAATGTAAATGCAAATCACTAGCAATAAAGCAAAATGAAAAGATAAAGAGAGAAAAGGGAGGATCGATGTTTCCTCATTTGTGGGTTTGGTGAATTGAGAATGAAACCAGAAGACTTAGACAAATCCTTCACTTCATCAAAGCAGTGTATACAGGTCATGATTAAATTCTTAATGCTCCTTCCAATACTCATCAATTAGCCAGGTGTTCATGAGAATAGCCATCTATTTACACAGTCCATCTCCTCGAACTCATTGTGTAGTTTGAATTGAGAGCTTATACTATAGTTTTTGTAATACTCAGCAGGATTTTCCTCTTCCCTAAGCTTTGGAAAGTCAGGCTATAATGAATTTGTGGAGGGTGTAAATGTTAGTGGGTAGGAGAAATTGCTTTATCCTGTGAAATGTGATCCTTTCTGAAATACTAGTATTCCCTTAACATCTTTAGGATACATAGAGACATACAGTGATTCTTGAAAATTTTTGAAGAAAGTGGGGTAACAGCTAGAAGGTAAATGTAAAAGTCCAACAATGGCTACTTGGAGAAGACACAAGAATTCAGCCACAAAATGAAATTTTGGTAAAGGAGAGAAAATTTGATCATTTCATTCAATAATTCTTATTGAGGTAAATGCAATTTATTTCTTATATCATCTTCATCAAATTTAAGATGATAATAACTATGAAAGGGAATTCTTTATTCTCTTTGTCTACTCTGAGTTAACACTTAGTCCCTCTTTCTTTTAGTACACCTACTTAGTACCTAGCTAACCACTAAGTAAAGAGAGCTCCATCCTTTTAACCCCATCAGAAACATGTGAATCCCATGATAAAAAATGGTTTACACCTTCAGAGGCCTATAATAAGAATTAACACCTTAAGAGCTAAGAAGTGGATCCCACAAGACACTGCCTCCTTGGGAAGTACTGGGCAATTTGGCCCCTGTGAAGAGGGGAAGGAACAAGAAGCCACTATAAAAGGCCCTGAATTTCTGGGTCTGGAATTTGGCTTCAAGAAGAGAGTCTGCTTCAGGAAGAGTTGACTTCAGGAGTCATCTTCAGCTCAAGTTGTATGGACCTAACTTTTGGAGGGAACTTGAGAATTTGGTTGAGTAAATAGCTGGCTTTCCTTTCCTGGCTTCCAGAGAGAGTTTAACTTTGGTTGAGAGGGTTAACAAGTTGTGCTTGGCTGAGTTGAGCACTGGAGCAATATTTAGTGCGATAGGTTAGACATCTTCTCTATTCCCCTTTGTATTTCTCTACTTTCATTCTTTCCACCTCTTTTGTAAATAAAAGTTATTAAAAGTATTTTTGACTTTGAGCTATAATATTTTCAATTGGTGACCACCATATTTTTTATAATTTTCATATATTTTAGTCAAACCATTACAATTTAATTCCTACAATAATAAAGGCAATATTATCTTTTCATGTTACATGTTCAACAGGTTTCTGAAAGAGTTTGAGGATGAAACAGAGAAATGGTTTTGGTCTTTTTCAGGAAACCATTTTCGATGTAGTTAGAAGGAAGATTTCCCCCCCTTAGCTACTACTATGAGTACCACCAAACCAACAAGTCACAACACTATTTATGTTACTTAACAGCCTCACTGCCTCCTTCTGTGACTATTTGCTACTTTTATTGATTTTTCCTCCTCTGAAGCTAGAGTCAATTCTAAGCATAACAACAATTTGTGGGATTTATTTTTTCTCACAAATATAACAGTTTAAAGATACTTGTGATAATATTATCCTTTGCCTCCATGAACTTTTCCAGTTGTCTTTAGTAACAATAAGAATATACTTCTCTCAAATAATAACCTTGACATTAACTTCTCTTTCTGAGCTGGTTTTTAAGTCCCTGCTTTACCATGCCTTTGTACTATTGGTTAAAAGAAATCTGAACATAGAGGTATAAAAATATATGAGCTTTAATTACTTCTGTCATATACTTCATATTTTTTTCAACCTAGAAATAGACTGAAATGGAATTATCCCTCTCTGTTGTTTGTCACTGCTGCAGGATATTTTATATAAAATTTACTAATATTTCAGATACATACCCAGTGTTCTCATTTGTTGCACTACAGGCTGAAACATTGTTCTAACTACCCATGTTTTTTATTTTTGTTTTTATACTCTTCAAGAATTCTCTGGAATTTCATTTTTGATTGCAAGAACACAGAAGTATTCTTACCAGAAAAATACTAATAACCATTTTGTAATAACAATATTTTTTATTCACATACATCTCCCAGCTGCTAAAGTTTGATCAAAATACTTTATCAGATGTCAGAACAACAGTAATGGTCATTGTTTTATGCTGATTAATAATTCCATAAAGTCCTCACTAAGTATATAATGCTAGCCTATTTATTATGGAATGTTTTCTCTGTAGTATCAGTCTATTTCCGTGGGAAAGTTAGAATTACTATAATATCAAATATCATCAATACTAGACAGACTTGTATTTTCTTCATAAGATTCTCTCCTTTAAGCTTTATCTTTTTTTCCCCTGAAGTACCTCATGAACTGAGTCATATATATATATATATATAGATNAATACTAGACAGACTTGTATTTTCTTCATAAGATTCTCTCCTTTAAGCTTTATCTTTTTTTCCCCTGAAGTACCTCATGAACTGAGTCATATATACATATATATATAACTAGCCAATAAGGGCTAGGACTCAGAGAATATTGAAATTTGGTTCTCTTTAAGATTACAGAGAACATAACCAGATATTCCTTTCCTGTCTGATGTCAATCAAACATGTGGATGAGCTCATGACACCTCTGAATATTTTGTATCTTCTTCCCTTGATCTTGTGTGTATAGGTAATTTGAAAGGAATTAGGAAAGTGAGAATCATGTGATCTTCATAGGGTCAGAAGAGCCACAAAAACACTATTCCTCCTTCCTCTCCCCATCAACTAGTGTTAGCAGCAGAGTCCCCTGGGACTACAGTAAATAACATCAGAGGAAATGCCTGCAAAGAGATTGAAGTGCTAGCCACCTGGGGATAGCACTGGCTTAAGGGAATGTGATGCTTAAATAGTGAAAGGCTGACTATGTACACCAGTATAGCATTAATTCTTGGAGCTGGCTTGAGAGCTACTCAAAATGATGTTCTTGAAACTCCATGAAGGAAAAAAAAGGCTCTGAGAGAGAGGATTCTTAAGATATCATTTGGTGCTCCTGGTTGTTTAGATGAATAACTGACTACCTTTGTATCATATACACATAAACCTACTATTTCTTGAAATGTTGTATACATAAGGAAATAGTGCTACCAGTTTGTGGGGATGTTTTAAAACTTCTTTGTTTTCATATGTACTCAGTAAATCCATTTTATGAAAGAAAATAGCATTGTAATTTATCAATAATAGAGAAATAGTATTAAAAACCCCAGCCCCTTAGGAGATATAGTCAGGTGTTGAGGAAATAACCTGCCCAGAAATTGGGAGAGGGAGCCCCAAATTGTACTATGTAGGAAACCTAATATTTTAATAGTGATGCTTTGTTTTAATTTTTGGCATCATGGCTATGATAAATGTGTGGGTATTACTCATTTGCTTATGCTTCAAAACTTTAAGTTTAACTTCAGGGCTAGTGAAAAATACCACTTCAAATTACTCCATTTTCTAATTATTTTATGATTAAAATTGTATTTTATTTTTTCATCAACAAGATTTTCTTTTGTTCCCACTTTCCCTCCAATACCCTCCACAGTAAAAAGAAAAATAAAAGTAAAAACCTCATAGACAACTGCACATTAGATAGTCAAACAAAATAAATTTTTATATTGGACATACCAAAAAAAAAAGCAATCTACACTCTTGAGTCCAATGATATTTTTTTTTCTGTTAAGGTATATTAGATGATAGTTATCATGTTTCCTCAAAGGAATTGTGAAAATATGGCTGGGCATTGCATTGTTCGGAGCTCTTAAGTCTTTAAAGATGTTTAAAAGTTAGAGTGTTGTTTTGTATATATCATTGTCCTGTTTCTATTCAGTTCACTCTGCATCTGTTCATGAAAGTATTCTGAGGATTTTGTGAAACTGTTCATTTCATCATTTTGTAAAGTGTGAAGATATTCTTGTTAGTGGTAGGCCTTCATTTTTGACCAATGACATCACAAGGTGATATCTTGACTTCCATATGAATTTAAGTGAAGCAGTGTTGTGCAGAGACATCAGCCTTATTCTCTTTTTCAGTCACAAAAGTCTGGTGGCAGGACAAAATTCAGGAAGACAGATGATGGTCTTAGATGTAATGGATGACCTTGGCATCTTTGCAGCGTCTGACCAAGTTCGATGTGCTCCACAATTCTTTCATGGTCAGCTTCATAGCCACTGAAATGTTCTACCAGAGAAAGTCTTCACATGCTTAGGATAGACATCTTCCTAATTGTCTTTTTTTTGTCCCTCAAACTCATTTAATATTTCAATTAAATATGCAATTTATATGTCAGTTACTTAATCATGTTTATATTGTTTAGTTTTAATATTAATTTATTTTGTAGTTTCTTGTTTATCTCTTTAAATTAAAAGTATTTTTACCATTGTCTTGTCTGAGATCATGATAGTTATCCCTGCTTTTCTGAATGCAGCTGAGGCAAAATAGATTTTGCTCAAGCTCATTATTTTAACACACAATCTTTAAGTCTCAGAGGTTTCTTCTAAATAATATATTGTTGGATTCTTCTTTCTGAATCATTCTCTTGTCCTCTTCCATTTTATAGGTTATTTCAATCCTTTCACATTCAAAGAGCTGGTCATTAATTAAAAATTCCCCATCCTATTCGCATATACATTTTCTTCTCTTTTCTTTTTTTCCCCTTCATTATGAAATAAAAAGAGGGAGAGGGAAGAAAAGTGCACTCAGAACCAATTCTCTAATTTAAACGCAATCTCCCACTCCCTCTCTCCTTTTTAACTCACCCTCAACTCAATTTCAGGTTCCTACTTTTTCCTTTCTTCCCTTTTTAAAATCCTCTTACTGATCTATACACCAAGATTAGTTTATTTTGTTACGACAAATCCCTAAGGGAATGTACTCTCATATTCCTCTGCTTTCTGTTTTTCTTGTTTAAATATATTTCTGTAATCAAACCCTTTGTGTTCATTCTTTCCTTCTTGACCAATGGAGATGAAAATGTTGTTCAAATCAACCCTTATTCCTTCTCTGTATAGTTTTCTGTATGAATACCCAGATTATGTGGCATAACAGATCTCATCTTTCCTTTCTTTTTCTCCTTCAGATATTCCTTTCCACTTCTCTTTCCATTCTTTTTTAGGATTATCAAATACACACACACACACACACACACACACACACACACAACACTCTCACATCTTTTGTCTTATTTGACTCATTCGCTGACCCCTGATGATTTCAGAGTTCTAAAGGTACTTTTACATAATTTCCTTATTTTAGGCCCTAAAAACTTCACATTTATTTAGTCCCTTATATTTTCTCACTTGTTTTAAGCTCATGTTGTTCCTTTTGATTCATATTTGTATTAAAACATTTCCACTCAGATCTCACCTTTCCATTAGGAATACTTAGAAATCCTCTACCTGATTAAAGAGTTGCTTTTTTTTACCCTTTGTTAGATTAGTCAGAGCCAGAGTTAATAAAGTTTTATTAAGTCAGGCACTACACTAAGCACTGGGGATGTAAAGAAAGGCATAAGACAATCCCTTATGTCAAGGAGCTAACAATCTAATGGAGGAATAAAATACATAAGAAAGAGCTAAAACATGGCAGCAGGGACAGAGGGGAGTTAGGAGGATATTTAGCAATAGGAACTAGATAAGTCCAATAGCCAAAATGGAAGTGATCTGAAAAGTTATGAGTTTTTAATAATGAGATTCAGGAGATCATGAAGTCCAGAACAGCCAAAGGGCAAATATGTTATGATTTTTTTCTTGAGGAAGTTATTCTTTTTTGAAAGTCTAAATAAGTCTTCCTTTTGAAACATCATATAACAATCTTTCTAGAACTTTATACTGGTGACTACTAAATCTTGTGTGGCCTTGATTGTGGGCCCTCAATATTGGAATTATTTTTGAATCCTTAAATTATTTTTCTTTTAAATGGATAGCCAACATTTTGTTTTTTATATTATAAGAGTTTTCTTTCTTTGTTTCCCACTAAGACATGCCTGGTATGGGAACAATTAGGTGGCTCAATAGATTGAGAGCCGGACTTAGAGATAGGAGGTCTTAGGTTCACATTTGGACTCAGACACTTTCTAGCTGTGTGAAACTAGGCAAGTCATTTAACTCCCACTGCCCAGCCTTTACCACTCTTCTGTCTTTGAATCAAAACACATTATTCACTCTAAGACAGAAGGTAAGGCTTCTGTTTTTTTTTTTTGTTTGTTTGTTTGTTTTGTTTTGTTTTGTTTTTATTGCTGGGGTGAGAACTTCTGGGATGCCAAAATGGCATAGTAGAGAAAGCACTCAATTGAGTTCTTCCAATAATCATATCCAAACTATTTTAATTCCTCAAATAAAATTCTAGAGTAGTAGAACCAACAAAAGGTCAGATTTTTTTTAGCCAAAGGCAATTTAGAAGGTCAGAGAGATCTGAATCATGGGGGTGGAAGCTGGCCCAGAATTCATGTGGATAAAACACTAGTAGGGAGAGTAAGGGATGGGTACAGAAGTAGCAATAGCTTCAGGAGCTCTCAAGTCATACATCGTAAAGAGTCCTGGCAACTGATCAGAAAAAAAAAAGGTTACAGGGTACTCCTGTTCTAGTACTGAACACAGGAACAGATGTTATCTATGCCCACTTTTGGGTCATAGTTCAAGAGCAGGAAGGAACACTTTTGGTTAAAAAGGAGTTAAAGTCTTAGGGGGCATTATCACTTCTGATATCAAGGGATCAGAGACTGTGAAAAAAAGTATAATTTCTGGTCCAAGAGAGGAGACCTGAGGAATATTTCTGTTTGAAATACCAAGTCATCAGGGGTAAGGACCAAAGTGCAGACCCAGAGGACAGTGATCACCTTTTTCCAGATGACCCCGCCTTGAAAGGACCCCAAAATTCCAAAACCTCAGAATGATCTCTGAAAATAGGAGTACAAAAAAGCCTAAAGTTTGAGACAGTGCCCCTTCACTACCATGACTTCCCAATATACACCAAGAATAGAGCCCAATATTAACTTAAGGTTACAAATCAAGAAAAAGGATTAGGAAATGAGCAAACAATGAAAAGAACTTGACCATAATAAAGTGACTGTGGTGGCAGAGAAGATAAAGACAGAAACTCAGAAGAAGACAATGAAGTCAAAACAATTAAAATCAAAGACTAAGAGAAAAATGAGAATTGGATAGAAGCTGAACAAGAATTCCAGAGAGAGCTAAAACAGATTTTCGAAATCAAATAAGTGTAATAGAGGAAATATTAGGTAAAAATATAAAAGTGAATGAAGGAAATTATGAAAATACAAAAGCCTGTTAAAAGAGACCCAAAAAATATCACAAAAACTCTCCCCTAAACAGAATTAGCCAAATGGAAATACAGATTAAAAAGCTCAGTAAAGAAAATAATTCCTTTTAAATTAGAGTTGGGCAAATTAAAACAAATGTTTCCATGAAACATCAAGAAACAACAAAAGAGGGGAAGTTGGGTAGCTTAATGGATTGAGAGTCAGGTCTAGATATGGGAGGTCCTAGGTTCAAAGCCAGCCTCAGATATTCCCCAGCTGTGTGACCCTGGGCAAGTCACTTGAACCCATTGCCCACCGTTACCACTCTTCCACCTATGAGACAATACACAGAAGTTAAGGGTTTAAAAAAAAACAAAAGAAATGTGAAAGAATGAAATAATAAAAAAAATTATAAAATATAGGGAATACAAATAACCTGGAAAATAGACCAAGGAAAAATAATTTGATAATTATTGGGTTACCTGAAATCCATGACTGAAATGACAATAAAAAAAGACTAAAGATAACATTTCAATAAACTATCAATAAAAACTGTTGTTATTTCATAGAACCAGAGGGTAGAACAGAAATAAAAAGATTCTGTCCATCACAACCTAAAAGATATCCCCAAATGAAAACTCCTAGGAATGTTAAAGCCAAATTATAGCACTCCTAGATTAAAGAGAAAAAATATCAAGAAAGAAACCATTCAGATCTTATGGAATCACAGTCAGCATCACCCAAGGTTTCAAAGCTTCCATATTAAAATAGCCAGAAGGTTTGGAATATGATATTTTGGAAAAGAGCTGGGAATATCATCATACCTACTAAATATACCCAGGAAATCTGAGTATACTACTTCAAGGAAAAAAGGGTATTTAATGAAACAGATGACTTTCGAGCATTTCTTTTTTCTTTCTTTAAACCCTTACCTTCCATGTTGGAGTCAATACTGTGTATTGGCTCCAAGGCAGAAGAGTGGTAAGGGCTAGGCAATGGGGGTCAAGTGACTTGCCCAGGGTCACACCTGGAAAGTGTCTGAGGCCAGATTTGAACCTAGGACCTCCCACCTCTAGTTCTGGCTCTCAATCCACTGAGCTACCCAGCTACCCCCTCAGGCATTTCTGATGATAGGAGCTGTAACATCCATGTTTCTGAGAGGGGCTTAAGCTGCATCACAGAATTCCATAGTGCCCCCCAGAACTGGATGTTACAGAGCTGAAAAGAAAATCTGACTTTCAAATGCAAGATCCAAGAGAATGACCAAAAAAATAAACATGAAAAAGAAAACATGTAGGACTCAATTTGCTTAAACAGTTTACCTATCTATGGGTGAAGATGGTTCATGTATGTTCCAATAATTATATCAATACTTGGGAATTGGAATTAGATGGTTACTTTACATAGAAAGAGGGTACAGAAGTGAGTCAATCATGAAAAGAAAAAGAAAAAAAAAGAAAAAATAATAAAAAATAAATAAAATAAAATAGATAAAGAAGAATTCCCTTGGGTAAAAGGTAAAGAAGAAATAATGGAAAAAAATTATCTCACAAAAAAGAGGTATGTAAAGAAGAGTTTTTAGAATGGAGAAAAAAGCATTGGAGAGAGGTAGGAAATGCTGGAAACTCATTTGTGTCTAATTGGGTTCTAATAGAGAAAATATATATACATATTCAGTTGGTAACAGAATTCTAAATTAACCAACTAGAAGGAGTTAAGAGAAGGACTATAATAAAAAAGTGGTCAAGTAAAAAAAAATAAAAGTGAAGATCAGAAGCAAAACAGACATCAGGAGACACATAGAGGAAAAAAAAGAGAAAAAAGATCAACAAGAAAAAAAGGATAGTGGGAAATGCACAGTTAGTAATTATAAATATGAATGTGAACAGGATGAACTTAATCAAAAAACACAAGTTGATAGGCAAATGGATTAGAAACAAGAATCCAATAATATGCTGTTTACAAGAAACAGAATTGAAACAGAAGTGTTTAAAAAAAAGACAGTGGTAGCAATCATAAACTCAGACAATGCAAAAGCAAATACAGGCCTAATTAAAATGGATAATCAGAGAAACTATATCTTGCTAAATACATCATAGATAATGAAACAATATTAATACTAAATATATGTGTGTATATATAAATATATTTATTTATTTCTTCTTTCACATCATGAACATGTAAATGTATATTTTGTGATAAGACTTGTATAATTAGAGAGATAAAATATGGATTACAAAATGTCAGAAAAAAGATTAAGTATTTTTCTATGTCATTGGGAAAAATATGAAAATAATAATAAACATATATGAACCAAATGGCATAGCATTCAAATTTATAAAAATTGAATGAATTATAGGAGCAAATAGTAAAACTATCTTAGTGAATGATTTCAACTTCACCCTCTCAGAGCTAAAAAAATCCAACATATAATAAGAAAGAAAGTAGTCAAGGAGATGAATAAACTGAAAGAAAAGTTAGACCTCTGAAGCAAATTGAATGGTAATAGAAAAGAATATACCTTTTTCTGAGTGCCACACTGCACTTACACTAAAAGTGATTATGTATAATGGCATAAAATACTTACAGTGTAATTCAGAAAAGAAGAAATATTAAAAGTATCATCTTCAGACCACAATATCATAAAAAATACATTTAAAAGAGGTATGTGGAAGCATAGATATGAAGCTAATTAAAAATTCTATTAATAAAGAATGAGCATGTTAAGGAGCAAATCATAGAAACAATCACCAATGCCCTTAGAGAGAATTACAACAATGAGATTTTACAAACTTTAAGGGATATAGTCAAATCAGAACTGATGGGAAAATGTACATGTCTAAGTGCACACCAATAAAAGAAAGGACTTAGCAAATAATTATTAATAAAATTTTAAAAATCCTAAAAAATGAACAAATTAAAAATTCCCCAATTAAACATCAAAATGGAAATTCTAAAACCAAAGGATAATTAACAAAATTGAAATAGACTACTTAAATAATCCAATCTTAGAAAAAAGAAATTGAACAAGTCATCCATGATTTACTTAAGGAAAACATCCTGAGAACCAGATGGATTCACAAATGAATTCTTCCATTTAAGGGGCAATTAATCCCAATACTATATAAACTATTTGAAGAAAGTGAGTGAAGAAAGAATCCTACCAAATTTATTTTCGGATACTTTATTTAAATAATTTTTAAAGTAGTAAGAGCAAAATCAGAAAAAGAAGACTATGGATCAATTTCTTTAATTAATACAGAGCAAACATTTGAAATATAATACTAACAAGGAGATTATGGCAATATATCACAAAGATCATGCACTATGATCAGATGACTTTAATGATAGTAATTCAGGTATTATTCAATATTAAGAAAACTATTAGCATAATTGACATTGATAACAAAACTAACAAAAATGACATTAATAGAGGCAGAAAATATCTTTGGCAAAATACAAGTCATTTCTATTAAAAGGCAAAAAAAGTATAGTAATCAATGAAACTTTTTTAAAATAATAAGTAGTCTACAAATCTAAGAGCAAACAATACCTCTAATGGGAATAAACTTAATTACCTCACAATATGATCAGGAATTAAACATATCAATCCAATTAATCAGTATTATACTAGAAATGCTAGCTATATCGACAAGAAAAAACTGAAGTAATAAAAATAAGCAATTAGGAAAGAAAACTATAATTTTATCAAACTCAAAGATTATATGAACACAATTGCCAAATGCTTTTCACAAAAATGAAGATAGATGTAAATAATTAGAGATATATTGATTGCTAATAGGTAGGCCAAACCAATATAATAAAACTGACAATTCTACCTAAATTAATTTACTTAGTGACACCTTAATCAAACTACAAAAGAATTATGTTATAGAGCTAGAAAAAAACTAGAACAAAATTCATCTAGAATCATGATGGCAAACCTATGGCACATGTGCCAAAAAGGGCAAGCAGATCCCTCTCTGTGGCCACCTCCACAGTCATCTGCTGAGTTTGTTACTAGAAAACCAGAGGGATGTGGGGCAGAGCTGTTCCACTCTCCCTCTCTATGAACCTGAAGCCTCACTTTCCCTGCCCAATAATCAATCAGAGGGCTTCCTCCCTTCCCTGTCTTCAGTAAGGTGCTGGCAGGGAAGGACTCACATGCTGTGTGAGACTGGCAGGCTGTTGAGTCTGTGGTAATGCTGATTCCCATGGTGGGGTTGGAGAGAAGCTAGGTTTGAGGGAAGCAGAGCTCATGGTGTGGCACATAGGGGAAGGGGAGTGGAGCACTTGGTCCACTCTCCTTCTCCTCTCCATATGTACCTCTCATCACCCCATCCTCTGTCCAGCAACCCAATGGGAGTGCTTCCTCCCTCCCTTGCCTGGGTTAAGGAGGGGAGAGGTGGGGGGGGTCAGGGCATAGTATTCAATCTGCAGGTTGGGGCAAACAGCACTCAATTTGGGGGATAAAAGGGGGGGGTGGGACCTGGCACTCCATCTCTAAAAGCTTTGCCATCACTGATCTAAAAAAAACAAAAATGTCAAGAATATTAAGAGAATAAAATGGAAAAAAATTGTTAAGGAATGCAGCCTAATAGTTTCATATTTCAAACTATACTACAAAGTGTTAATCATCAAAATAATCTGATACTGGGTAAGAAATAAAGTGATGGGTCAGTGGAATAGATTAGATACACAATATGAAACAACAATAGAAACCTACAGCTGGATAAATCCAAAAATCTAAACTTTTTCAGTAAACACTCAATATTTAACAAAAATTGCTGGGAAAACTGGAAAGTAATTTGAGAGAAATGAGGTATAGATCAATATCTCATGCCATATACCAAAATTAAGTCAAAATAGATAAATGATTTGGACATTAACGATGATATTATAAGTAAAGAAGGGGAGAATGGAAAATTCACCTGTCAGATTTACAGATAGGTGAAAAGTTTAAAAATAAAGAAGAGATAGTGGGGATTATGGAAATTAATTTTGATTACATGAAATTAAAAAGATTTTGAACAAACCAAACTAAATGCTGCCAAAATTAGAAGGAAAATAGGAACCTAGGGAGGAAAATTATAGCAAATTTCTCCAATAAGGGTCTAATTTCTCAAATATATAGGAAGTTGAGCCAAATTTATTTTAAAAAAGATAAAAAGTCATTCCTTAATTGATAAATGATTAAAAGATATGAATAAGTAGTTTAGAGAAGAAATCAAAGCTATAAATAGTCATTTAAAATACTCCAAATAACTATTTATTACAGAAATGCAAATTCAAAAAACTCTGAGATACTACCTCATACTCTCAGATTTCCTAACATGACAAAAAAGAGAAGTGACAAATGCTGGAATGAATGTGGAAAAGTTTGGATATTAATATACTCTTGGTAGATGTGACCTGATGTAACTATTCTGGAGAACAATTTAAACTAATCCCAAGGACTATAAAACTGTTCATACCTTTGGACTTAGTATTATAACTATTAACTGTATCTAAAATATCAAAGAAAAGATAAAAGGACATCACTGTCCCTTTAAATATATATAACAGCTCTGTTTGTCATGGCAAAGAATGGGAAATCAAGGGGGCATCCATCAATCATGGAATGGCTGAACATATTGTGTTGTAATACAATTGTGGTGTAAGAAATAATAAAGAAGGGGGCAGCTAGGTGGCAGGAAGGAAGGAAGGATGGAAGGAAGGAAGGAAGGAAGGAAGGAAGGAAGGAAGGAAGGAAGGAAGGAAGGAAGGAAGGAAGGAAGGAAGGAAGGAAGGAAG
>NC_058133.1:337064962-337080832 GCF_016433145.1 Gracilinanus agilis | reverse complement strand
GAAGGAAGGAAGGAAGGAAGGAAGAAGATAGTTTCAGGGAAAATAAAACCCTGGGAAGACTTATATGAAACTGATGCAAGTAAGCAGAACTAGGAGAATTGGCAAGGGAATTTGGCAATTTTGTAGGGATGACTATTTGTGAAAGGCTTACCTAATCTGATCAACATAATAATCTAAGAAAGTCTAGAAGTGCTTATGATGAAAAATGCTTTCAACATCCAGAGATAGAATTGATGAATTCTGAATGTAGATTGAATTATACTGTTTTGAACTTTTTATTGTTTTATTTTGGATGTTTCCTTTTTCAATATGGCAAATATAGTAATATGTTTTGCATGACTATACATATATACACACACAAAATCAAATTGCTTTGCCTTCTCAAGGAAGGGGAAGGGGAAGAAGAGAGAAAGTGAATTTAGAACTTTGGTTTTGGTCAGCAGTCAGGGTTTATTGAACATTCCTGTACAAAGCCCATACCTCTTAAAGGTCACAGAAGGAAGCAGGGTGCATTGGTGTTATTTTTTTTAATAATCCACCTGCCTTTTGGACTATTAGATTTGTAAACTGCAGAACTCTAGGGGAGCTGGTCTGGCTTGGGAAGCTGCTGTGCTGTTTGAGTGGAAGGAAGGAAAAATTAAAAAAATTGAGTCTTCACTAGGAACTAAAGTTCAAAGGCCTTTTAAATAAATAGGGCTGCTACATAAATGAACTGGATAGGGGGAGGCACAAATCCTCCTCAGTTCCTCTTGCTTCTCTCTTAGGCCTGGAGCCTGCAAAGGCTTCCCTACACTATCTCTGACCCTTTCGAGATGGCCCTTAAAAGTCCTAATGTCCAAATCCCCACTCCTGACCAGACTAAAGCTTCTAGGAAGAAGCTTTGACATCCTGAGGTGGGGGATAGTGTTCTGTGGCCTGGTGGTTCCCTGGAGGTTCTGACAACTTGCCATGAGGTGGGAGATTGGGAAAGAATCCCTGAGCAAGGGTAGCCAAGGAGTGACCTTCTCCCCCACTATACCTTACGGGAAAGCTAGAGTGAAATCTAGGTGGAGCTTTGCTAGGGCCACGTAAGTTAGCCTGATGGCAGCCACCAGAGAGCTCAGCTCCCCTGGCCACTCTTCCTGCAGGCTCCACACAACCTTGCCCTTTTCCTCTCTCAGGCATAGAGTACCTCCCAGCACACCATCCCATGGCCACGGGAAAATCAAGCCACATTTCGGGTAATGCTCCAGGCAAAGTGGCTGTAGGACCATGGTGGATGTAGGCAATTCAGGGTGGGGAGATAAATTTCTAAGCAGCAGTGTCTAGGCCATAAGCAGGGTCACTATAATCGAGAATAGACCCAGCAGCAAAAAGGAGACCACTTGGCGGGGCTTGGCTGGGGCTCAAGAAAATGGAGGCTATGCCAGGCCAGGTGCAAGACGCACAAGGGCACCGCAGCTGAACTGCCAAATAGGTCAAGAAGAGGGAGAGGTTATGCTCTCCCAGTTTTCTATACAAGGGCAATAGAGGGCGCTTCTGGGTGGCTTAGTGCATGGAGAGCCAGCCCTAGAGATGGGAGATCCTGGATTCAAATCTAATTTCAGACCCTTCCTAGCTGTGTGACCCTGGGCAAGTCACTTAACTCCATTTGCCTAGCCCTTACCACTCATATGCCTTGGAACCAATACACAGTATGGATTCAAAGACAGAAGGTAAGGGTTTAAAAAAAATTAAAAATACAAGGGCAATAAAGATCAAAACAAAGGAGCTGCTCTAGCAAACAATAGCCCAAGTGTCAGAGGCAAAGCATCTTCTGAGGGTTTGTAGCTGTCTGTGCCTTCTTGGGTTCTTTTTGGAATGACATTGGTGGGCATGCTAGGTCAGGCTTCACTCAGCTGGGGGCGCCATAAGGGAAAAGACCAGGTAAAGCAACAGAGAACAGAGCACTAGAAGAATGAAGCGACAGGCCTGCAGCAGTTCCCTTCTGGCTTCCTGCTGCTCCAACTCCATCATGGGAAGGAAGAGCACCAACTTGATTCTCCATGTCAGCACTATGTGGCTGGTCTGCATCTAGATGATGGGGGTGAGGAGTGCCTTGGCCCCCCCAGCCTTGGCCTAACACCGGAACTCATTTTTTAATTATTGTTCTAAATTTTTTAATGAAATTAAGAAATATGTAATGGAATAAATAAAAAAGATTTAAAAAGAAAAATATGTTGTTACAGATATATATATATTTTTTTTTACTTTTTAATCTTATTTTTAAGATCTAACAATCTTTATTACATGATTTCTTGACATATCGTGTTTGTTTCCCTCTGTTCTCTTGCTTTTTCTTCCAAACAATTGTTTTTGTTATGAGTCCCCATATACTTTCTCCTATATTGCATGGCCTTTTGAATTTGTTTTAATATTTTTCTCATAGCCATAAACATAAATATGATTGGTTCTAATTTTCATAAATTCTGTTGCTTATTTCAGGTTTTCTACCTCTTCTGCTCTGCTATTAATTCTCTCTCAATATCTTTAATGCAGTTATCAATTTCCCCCTACGTTTCTTTCCTTCACTCTTGTTTTCTTTATAAGGATCTTCCCCACCCCCCACCCCCAATACTTTCAAGAGTTCTTGGTTGAATTTGTACCCAAGATACAGCTTTCTTTCAGATTTTGTATGTTTTGGAGATGTAATTTTTTTTGTATATTCATATTTGTTTTTATGATGGTTGTTGATGATTCTTTCAACCTTATTTCTTGGTTTCAAGTTTTGCATTAATGTTAGGCAATGGATATTTCTGAAAGGAATGGCCACCTTGTATTTAGTCTCCTTTTGGATTCTCTTGGGCCTGACACCATTTCTCTAGGTTTTGAATGCTCCATTCTTCCAGAATCTCAGTCATTACTCAGATTAACAATTTATATTTTCAGTGTATCCAAGGCAGCCTGATATAGAATTAAATCTGATTCCCCTTTCCAAGTCTGTTTTGGAAGCTCCTGATTTAGATTTTGTTTTGAGTAACAATAATGGGCTTGCCCTTGATTGGAATTTTAGTACATTCTTACTGGTCTTGACCATCAACTGGGTTGAATGCTATATTACTTGGGGTGACAGAACCATAAGACTCCCCTTTCATCTAAAATCTTCCCTTTGGTTATTCCTGCATGTGAAACACATTGGGATGAGGTCTGAATTTGAGACTTGTCCACTCCCAGAATCAATCGTTAGTGCCCTAATTTACCCCCACTTGATTCAGGTCCTCTCTTTTGTCCCCACTATATCTCCAACCTGACTCTGTGATATGAATGGCAGCTGCCTTTGTGCATATGTTCCTCATCCTTGCACAATATCAGGATCTCTTGTGCTAGTTCTGGGTGCCCATGGATCAGTCCTCCTGCTAGAAGGTTCTGTTGAGGTTTCCAACCTGCTATATGTTGTCCCCAATGGCAACAGACTTTTCTATTTCCCTTGGCAAGCTAAGTTGTAAAATGGATCTTAGTTGCTTTTCTTTGGATTTCTTGATTGGGATATTTTCTGGTATATTTTCTACGTTTTTGTAGACAAATTTAGAGAGAGCTGAGCTATACTGTTTCTTCCTCTTCTACTATCTTTGATAGTTTTCAAAATGCATTTTTCCCCACTAAAATGTCTAATCTTAGTCAGTTATAGCTCCTATTGTAAGCTTTTCATTTTTCATAGAAGGAAAGAATGACCAATGAAATTAAAAGTAAAAGATATTTTTTGGCATTTCTAGTCATAAAACCAGGATTTAGGTGAAATCTAAAAAAAATGATGACCATCTGAGAAGCAGGCCTACTGACCTGTTCCTCGGCTTCTCACAATTTTCTATTGCTCCTCTGAGTTTAATTCAAGAACAACAAAGTAGTCACATTCAGCAGAGATAATCTGTGATGCAGAGGTGGACTGAAGGCTTATAGATTCAAAGGATGGATCCAGCAGATACACCTGATTTTGTTTTCTACCATTGATGCTATAGGAAGGGCTGAGCCAATTAGTGAGGATGTATGGGACTAGTACATGTCTATTTTGGAAGGATATAGGTGTAGAAGTTTATAGAAAAGGGAAAGGGAATGGACAGGACTTTAGGAGTTTCTAGAGCACTGATAGCCTGACTCAAGAAATATAAGACCTACAAAAACAGAGCTTTCATGATTTGAACAAATAAACCAATAATTAATACGTCAAAACCCACAAAAACACGTTATTTGTGTTTTGTCACAATAAAAATTGTAGGAAGTGAAAAGAGTTTCTGCATTCCCTTCAACATGACTAGGAGATCCTTTTGCTTTTTGTTCAAGGATTCAGACCTACATACTTGTTTCAGAGGTCCACTTGGTATGTCTCTATCCAAGTGTATTCCTCACCCCTCTTTCCAAAAGTCTGTGATTTTTCTCCAGTAAAGTACTTTTGTTTAAACTAGAGGTCATATTATTTTCTTTTTTCTTTTTTTTTAAACCCTTACCTTCCGTCTTAGAATCAATACTGTGTATTGATTCCACTGCGGAAGAGTGGTAAGGGGTGAGACAATAAGGATTAAGTGACTTGCCCAGGGTCACACAGCTAGGAAGTGTCTGAGGCCAGATTTGAATATAGAACCTCCCATATCTAGGCCTGGATCTCAATCCACTGAGCCATCTAGCTGCCCCCATTATATTATTTTCTTGTATTTTCATTCCTAGTGATTATCAGAGTGCCTGTTGCACTGGTACATAGAAAATTATTTTTAAAGAACCACCTATCTCTCTCTCTCTCTCTCTCTGTCTCTCTCTGTCTCTCTCTTTGTCTCTCTCTCTTACTCTGTCTCTCTCTGTCTCTCTGTCTGTCTCTCTGACTCTGTCTCTGTCTGTCTCTCTCTCTCTCTTTCAACATATTTATCTTCCCTCCCTGTCTCTATTTCTCTTTCTGACTCAGATTCTCTGACTCTGATTCTCTATATATGACTTTTTCTGTCTTTATCTTTCTCTGTCTCTGACTCTCTATATCTGACTTTCTGGGTCTTTCTCTGTCTCTGACTTTCTCCTCTTTTTTGTCCCTTCCCTATCTCTGTCTCTCTCTGCCTCTCTCTCTTCTATTTGTCTGTGTGTCAGTCTGTCTCTGCCTCTATCTCTCTGTCTGTTTATCTCTCTCTCAGGATGATCAGAGCTGGCTTAGCATAGCATCTTAGAACTTAAAACAACTTAGAAGACCATGTTCATAGTAGGCACTTAATAAATGTTTATTGAATTGAATTAAGTGAATACTTGTATGGCATTTTTTCAGAGGTATTGGATATGTTTTTTTTTCCCTAAACTTATTTTCATGGCATTATAAACATCATAGTTAACCTACCCAGTGTTTGCTGAATGAGTGTGGAGTACTGAATGAAGTTGGCTATAGCATATGATTAATAATGTTGAAGGAGGAAGAAATGAAAAAAGAATGCAAAAAGAGAATGTATGATTTGAACAAGGGGTAGACCAACTTCTAATTTAGAGTGAGGATGATAGACAGACTCAAGTGCTGTCCTCATACTCCAAAATTAGTAAAAAATCTAGAAGATGCTAACAATATATTCCATGGAAGATCTGTAGAATATGGACAAGAACAGTACAATTTGAATGAAGAGGTATGAATGGATTTTAATTAATACTATTATATATATACTCATATCAGTGATATTATGGATCAGTCAAGCTACTTAAATATTAAATAAATTTTACCTAGATTTTCTCAATATCTATTTGGCTTTGAAACATAAAATCCCACCATCTTGGAATAAATAAAATTAGAGGACACCCAAAGAAAATAATTAGAAAGACACAAAGAAGACCTACATGGATGATAGTCTATTAACCTTTATGATTTGTAGCAAAGAATAAGAGATAGACAACCTAAATGAAGTATTAATATTCATGAAATAATAAAAGAATTAAAGAAAATTATGTATGGCTTGTTGGGTAAATCTCTAGAGTACTAATGGATATCTATGTATAAAAATTTCACAACTTAAAAAGGTATGGATGAGTTGCTAACTGTAACAGTGGAGGGAATGTCTATATCAGTGACTTCTATGGAAGTATTCCATGAATTTCAGGAAAATTGAACAAAGAACCACTAATTGTCATTCATTAAAAATTACATCCAGACATCCACAGACTTTATATTAATAATAGTAGCTTAAAAGAGGCATTAGTTGGCTCAGTGGATGGAAAGCCAGTCTTGCAAAGAGGAGGTCCTGGGATCAAATTTGGCCTCAGTCTTCCTAGCTGTATGAGCTGGGGAAGTCACTTAACCCCAATTGCCTAATCCTTACATCTCTTCTGCCTTAGAATTGACACTTAGTATTGATTGCAAGACAGGAGGTAAGGGTTAAACAAAAACAAAAACAAATAAACAAAAAAACAATAGCAATTTATACCTGTATACTTCATTCTGGTTACCAGGATCAAGCACACACATCATGCTAATCTGTCAGTAAATCGTTATTAATTTCCTGCTGTGTTCCATGTGCTGTACTACATGCTTTTTGGTTTGATTTTCCTAATTAGTTTATGAAATAGATTTATTATTATTATTATTATTATTATTATTATTATTATTATTATTATTATTATTATTGTGAGGAAACAGAGTCAGAAACTTACAAAATATTAAACAGTACAGTATAGAACTAGGAGTTGAACTCAGGTCTCTGGTTTCTGATTTGAAGGCTTTTCCTACTATTTACTCTTTTTGGAGACCTTTGGGCAGTGTATTCAGTATTCTATCTGGCTAGTTAATTAGAATGTTCAATGCCCAGGGGGGGGTCACTTGGTTTATCCTGTTTTATTTCTCCCACCACTGGCTGACAATTTGTGAGTCATAGACTTGGTTGACAATCCTGGAGTGGTGCATTGCCTTTGTTATAGGGCAACATGAGACTTTCTTGTCTAAAAATGAGTACTAGATATTCCAGTCACACTTCTACAAAACTATTTTTCCCCTGGGAGGGGGGTGAATTTGAGCTCATTATTTCTAAAAGTTATCTCTTTTTAATCTACAAATGTTTTAAATAGACAAGCTTCTGCTTTGGGAATTTGGTGACGGGCCCTGCTTGCTGAAGAGTAAGGTCCCTTCTCTTTGAAGCTTTATCTAATTTCCCATCAATAGAATGTTCTACTTACTCTATGTAAATTGGAAAATTATAATAAATAGATAGGCTTCCTTTAAATATTACTAATATTTGATTCCTCTAACATCTCTCTGTAACCTTAGCATGTTTGTTTACATTTGTTTATTCAAAAAGATATGAGAAAAGAGGAATGGGGCATAGAAAAAAGGACAGGACTGTTTAAAATGGGAAACTGCAAATTAAACTCTGAAGCTTGAAGCTCTTTTCTTTCTCTGGGTGTTTAAGCTTCCTTATTATCCTGATTATCAGCTACAAGCACTAATTATAAAGACCTTACATAGCATACAATTTTTAATTTGCTTTTGCCTTGAGTCATTCTCCATTTTCAGTAGCTTTCTCATGCAAACTCCTTTCTAGTTGTACCTTTGCTGACAGTTAAGATTCTTAATGTGTCAAGAAAAAATATTTATGTTGTTGGCATCAACTTATATTACCTTTCAAACAATCAGGGGAAAATATCAATATAAAAAGAGAATTTATGATAACCTCAAAAGCACTTGCTTTCTCTGATACTCTAATCTGTTAGAGGTACCAGAGGGATGAAGATCATTAGAGAATCCTAATGCTATATGTGAATAAATGAATGAAACATTCGATCAATCAATCAACAAGCCTTTATTAAACAACTGTTCTGCGTCAAGCTCTGTTAAGGAGGACGAAAGGAAAAAAGAAACAATCATTTATTAAATCCTCCTTTGTTTCAGGTACTGTGCATGAAACAGAAGCTGTCTCTGATGTTAAAATGTTTTCATTCTTTTGGTGGAGGCAATAACTACATGTATAAATATATTAAAAATATTTGCAATCTAAATCCACAGCAGTTGAGAAGTTAGGAGGTAGGTTCTAGCAGTTGGAGAGTTGATGAAAGGATTAATGGAAATGCATATGAGCTATATTTTTAGAGAATACAGATTGTGTTATGGGTTAAATTAATCAATTATTATGGAATACATTCCAGAAAAAGAGAATGAACATCATCGTTTAAAATTAAACAAATGAGACATTTCTAGATTTGATTTCATTCCTTCATATAGAACTTAGTTCTGTGCTATAATAAATGAATTCTTTCACCATTGAATCTGGGAGTTCCTGCTGAACTCCCAATTGCTTAAATACAATATTTCCTCCCCTTTAGCAAATGTATGTGGGCTATATTTTAATGTGGGAGACCCTCTTGAAAAAGAATAATTCCTACTTCTAAATTTGCTTCCTGTTTCCCTAGTTTCTTTCTCTTGTTAACATTGCTGACACTCCTTTCATGCTGTCTCCTATCTGTTCTATAAAAAGCCTTGGAGCTTTTCGAATTTCCCCATCTCTTTCTATAATAGAAAATAGTGCTTCTATTATAAGTCCATAATTGTTTCTTGGACTTTCTTAGGGATTTTACTTCTAACATGTGAAGGTAAACTTGAAGTCTAAAGTAACAAACAAAAAGAAAAAAAATCTGGAAAGGTCTTATCTCCAATGGCAATGCAAAGGAGAGCTAGGCCTTGGAATTTCTTAGCTTTCCTTTTTCACTTTCTCATTCTTATTCCCAGAAATCTGTTCTTTTAGGTTTTTCCTGATTGGATCCTAGATCAAGCTCTCATGTTTCTAAGGTAATTGCTGAAATTGGATTGTTCAGATCCTAGCCATCTCATACATTCTTAGAACCTACTTCCAAGTTTAATCTGAGTATGGAGTCTCTTCTTCAGGAAGGAAGTTCCAAAATTCTTCCTTTAGACTTTAGCCCATTATTCATTTACCAAATAATTTTATTCTCGAATATGCCTGGCAGTTTTGATGGTTCCTGACCCTTGAAAGTCCTACTTTACCCATGAATGATTCTTCTTATTCCAGACAATCTGCCTGAAGCCATAGTATTAACAAAAGTAAATTTGATATCAGGAAAAACAAAAAGAAAAATTGTCCTAATATTTAGAGCTGTATAAAAGTAGAATGAATTAATTCAGAATGTGATGGGTTGCCATAATTACACAAGCTCTTGTATGTGGTTGCTATAATATGACTTCCTTCAGGGCATGGATTGGTCTACATGGCCACAGAACTCCTTGGAAGTTTCAAATTATTTGATTTTGTATAATATGGATGCTTCTATTTCGTTTAGTGAGGTCTTATTTTCTTAGTATGTCTTACTCAAGGAGTGAATTGGGAAGGAATATAATTACTATTAAATATTATATAAATATTTTCTTTGAGACCTAGTGATCAAAGATCCTTGATGTTTGGACTCGTCCCCTCTGAATCTACTCTCTTTCTTAAACATCCCTTTTAAGGGCCAATAATATATTCAATATACTTCTGCTTCCTCTGAAAGCTATGCCTAGCTCTTATTGAACTTCCTTTCCCTTTTCCAGTTTGAACATCCTTTCTTTTTAGCTCATTTAACAAATTGCATGTTTTGTATTCATTCCTTTCTCAGCTTATTAAAATAATTTCACCTACTTCCCCAGGTTACGGTAATATAATGAAAATAACTTAATAAAAAGATTTGAATTCTAGTTATGTGGCTATGAGTAATTATCTAACCTCTTTCATCTTCCATTTCCTAATCTATAAAATTAGAATATTTTAATGTTGAGCCAGTCCTCCATGTACCAGGCCAAAGCTGATAGAAGGTTAAAAAATATCTGTATGCCACATTGTTGTGAGGGAATGTCAGAATTCTTTAAAAATCCAATTTGATCATGGTCAGTTTGAACTCTGGGGATGGGTTACTAAGAGAATCTTATCACCCCTGAAAGGAAGAGTTTGGATGACTTGATGATGACAAGAATCCCTCCCCTCAATCTACAAAGGATTGCCAAAACAATGTCTACCAAAGACTCTATAAGTACCCTCTACCTCTGAGATTTCTCCCTATGTTTAAATGGCTTCTCCCAGAACTTCCATTGATCTTATTTCTCTCCCATTTGCCTTCTGGGCTTTCTCTCTCATTTCCCTGAACTTCTTATACTTTTGGTCCCTTCCTTTTCTTTTTAAAAGAAAAAGATAAGCTCCTTGAAGGCAGAAATATATGTATGTAAATGCATATGTACCTATAAATATATAGTCTATATATCTAAGACATATTGCTATATGTGGCATAATTATACACACATATACATATGCCCTTATGCATGCACATGAGTGCTGCCTTTATTAGTTATTCCTAATATTTTGTAAAATATCTAGCACATAATACACACTTGTGAGGTTGGTGTGAGGAATAAAAAAAATTTAGCACACTAAAAATATGCATTATTAAAAATTCTCCAATTTCCCATGACCTCACTTCTATATCATCTCTCTCTTTCACTGTCAGGGCTGGAGGAGGCAACTTCTTTGTTTCTCTCTCACTGTCTGAGGGGAAAAAGACCAGAAGGAGCTTAGTGTTCTCTTTTTCCAACTTGGGAAACACTATTGATTGTCTATTGCTGTTTTTATAGATTGATTTAACTCTGAGAAGACCAAAGAAAATGCTGGTCTCTGGTTTGGACTCTGGGTTTGTTAAGGCTCAGGGTCCTAACTTGATTCTTGTTGAGACTCAACCAGCTAGCCTTTGTTATTTTTAAAACTTAGAGGCAAAGTTAAGAATTGCAAGGATAAGAGTGGTAGTTTTATTTAGAATAGTAAAAATTTGGGTTAGTCATATCAGGAAGGATTAGTGTAGCCTGTGAAACACAGGAGAAGTGGTTCCTTGCAGAACCAGGGAGTTTTATTTGGGTGGAGTTAGAATCCCCTAGAACAGTGATTCCCAAAGTGGGCACCACTGCCCCCTGGTGGGTGCTTCAGTGATCCAGGTGGAACAGTGATGGCCACAGGTGCATTTGGGGGCTACGAATAACTGTAAGGGGGAGGTGATAGTATGTGACAGGGGGCTCTAAGTAATATTTTTTCTGGAAAGCGGGCAGTAGGGCAAAGAAGTTTGGGAACCACTGCCCTAGAATTAGAAATCCTTTTTATCCTTACATATTTTAAATAAATAGTTTGTTTTTCTATAACAAGAATCTCTTTAGCATCCTTGCACCTGGCCCTAAAGAGAAGTTCATTCATGAGCTTCACTTCACTTTATCACTGAAGATACTTTTGATTACATCTATCAAAAGTATCTGAACAGTTTTGAACCTTTATTTGTGCAGTTTTCCCCATATATTTTTCAGTCTCCCCTTTTTTTTTATTTTTACAGTACCTACTTGTCTTCTGTCTAGCTCTAAGTCTATGAGTCAATGATGAATTTCTCAAAGAAAAGATAGTCCATTTTATATGTGTTCATATATAGCATTGAATAAAAGAATATATGAGTGAATATTTGAATACCTACTTGGAGCCATAATTTTATCAGTGAGTGATCCTTTCACCAATGCAGACTGGAACTCCTTTATGATTAGGTACATAGATTTTGGTTACAACCAGTAAAAACTGAGAATACTCTTCTGGTGTTGAACCTCTTTAAAAGCAAAGTCTCTTAAGAAAAAAGACAGGCCCACATGCTCTTCTTCTATGTGATGTTCTCTCTCCCTTTTCATCACCTTTACACCAGAGCACATTCTATGCATTTGGGATATTCTCCATTATTAGAATGCTCTTCCTTCTCACCTTTACCTCTTGGAATACTTAAAAACTCAAGGAAAATCTTTTGCATGAAGTCTTTCTGAATCACTTAACTTCCAGTGCCTTATTACCCTAAATTAACAAACTCTATTCAATTTGTGCAATACACACAAATTTTACAATGCACTTTTATATAATGCTAACAATTGTATCGGTATAATACTCAAAAAATACATAGATATGCAAATGCACAATGTATGTTCTATGTACATATATGTGTATAAATATGCATATATAGTAATATAGGGAGAATGCACATACACATAGATATATGCTTAACAATATAAAATAATATAAAATGTATGCAGACATATATGCATATAGAATAGAAATATTAAAAGTCTTCCTTTTAGAATGGAAATTACTTGAAGTCAAGGACTGTATGGTTCCCTGTTTTATTTCTATTCTTAGTCCTTAATACATGGTCTGGAATGTATCAAGTGCTCATATCATCTCTATATCTTCTATATCTATGTCACATGTTTATAAATAGAGGATAGAAGCAATAATATTTTGTAGATTAATTGATCCATTTGTAGTAGAAAATGTCCAGCAATTAAGATTTGTGAGTAAGCTGGATAATCCCTGGGAATGTCCCTGACATTAGTTAACCTTGGATATTTAGTAGGCATCAGTGTCCCTTTTATTTTTGTCAAAATATTATATATTTTTGTCTAGTTCTAATTATGTATAATCTCTTAATTATAAGGGAAATTTAATGACTCTTGAAAATATTCCTATAAATATTTTTGTAATTTAGTACATGAACTACTGAAGGAGATTAGAATGGAGTTTCAATCTGGTGTCATATGTTAACTACAGGGAATTCTGAAGGTTCATTCATATAGGGAAAGTTATTGACTGTAAGGAAAAATGCTAGTGTTCCAATCCTGGCTTTAACTCGAATCATGTTGGGTGACCTTGCACACTCTATCCATACTCTCTGAATTTCAGTTTCCTCACCTGTAAAATGATGGAGCTTAGATTAGGTGTTCCCTGCAATCCCTTCCATCTCTAACTCTCCATGAGTCATCACTCTAATAAGAGACAGGAGTATTTATATAGAACATATTTTCAGATAATTATTTCCTTAATACATCAGTGAGACAGGAATAAATGTTATAGTAAGATTAACCTCATTTTTTAATATCTATGGGCCCACCATGACTTCTAATTAACTTTAAAATTCAAAGTCAAAGAAATGCCCTTCATGAGAGAAGTAGCTCCTGATTAACCTAGAGAAGAATATTGCTTGTTATTTAATAACTTTCTGGTCACCTAAAGGCTTAGAGTAATGAGAGCAATGATTCCATGTTTAATTTAGATAGATAGATAGATAGATAGATAGATAGATAGATAGATAGATAGATAGATAGATAATGTGTGTATATATGGATATATATATATATACACATATGTAGTATTTGTAAATGTATAAACATATATTAAACAAAAATATATACATATAGGTACATGCTTGTATGTGCATAAAACTAATAAAATTCTGTTGACCTAGACAAGATTGAAATGGAAGAAATTAAGATTTCAGTGATATTTAGCTATTTAATAAAAAGATTTAAACAATATAAAAATTAATAATTATCTCCATAAGAGAGTCAATTCTAGCTTCACCATTTTCATTAATTATGCATTAGCTATTTTTGTATTCAAAAGAAAAGAAGAGAGAGAATGAGAAACAGACAGAGACAGAGGAAAGAAAAGTAGGAAAGTTTCGGAGAAAGGAAGATAGTGCAAGCTTAATACATATCATAATTGGCTCCTTCAAGAGGAGAAAATGTACAAAAAACAAAGTCCCTTTAACTTTAAGCTAGTTTCTTCCAGTTTAAGCTCATCCCAGATGGAAAGGGAGATTGAGTCATTATGCAACATTAGCATTTCATCATCTCAACTTTTTAATCTACTGCACAAGCATAGTGTTATGTGTATTGAAATTAGCTATTAGCTTCCAAGAAACTACCCAAGGCACAAGCATACTCTTTTTTTTTTTCCAGCATGTGCAAATACCCAGGTGCAGTTGTCTTCAACACAGTATGACAACATTTAAACCTGCCACAAAAATTCTGCCTAGCTAATTTATGAAAGGAACAAATGCACAAGGTAGTTATCCATGTAATCCTATTAAAGCAGATTTTGCAAGGAAAAGTCCACATGCTCAGGGATTTTTGGATTCTGATCAGAGTAAGCCAGGCAGCAGTTCTGTTGTTCAATCTCCCCAAAGCAGGGAACACTTATGGCAATAAGAAATGAAATGCTACAAATCCAAGGAAGCATCAAGCCTGGTTAATTCCTGAGGCATCAATTTTAATCATTGACATAGAGTTTCTTCTGTTTCCTTAGCTAATCTTACTTTTCTTTGTTGTTTTTTTCCTCCCCTCACAAGAGGATTTGAAGTTTTGTTAAGAATGAAATCAATTATAGCACAACTGCTATTTATAAGCAATTTAACCCTAAGTAGAAGCCACTGAGAAGCTAGGGAAGTGTCTCACCTTACTTTTCTGACAAAATGAATGCAATTTTAAGATCTTTTTTCCAGTTCCATTGAGGGATTTTCAGAAAGGTTGTTCTTAGCAAGTGACACTATGGAATATAAGTCCCAAGATTTTATTTAAGGACCATTTGCCATTCACTATTTCCACGTAGAAGCTCTACAGACGTTAACACATGTCATGGAGGTTATGGATCAGATAGTATTATAGGAAGATTAACTTTAAAGTTGACTTGAGGATGCACAAAAATGGGTAATAGTCTTAAAGCAGGGAGATCAACCAATAGACTATTGCTTTAATAATACCTGATACATATTTTGTGTCAGCATCTGAAAAGAGAAAGGGATAGGTTTGAAAGGTATTCTGAGGATTAAAATAGACAGAATTTGGCAATTGTTTAAAATATCTGCGGTGAGAAAGGGTAAGACGTCAAGGATGACATTTAGGTTCTGAGCAGGAGCAACTTGGAAGATTGTGGTATTCTTGACAATAATAGGAAAGAGTGTAATGTGTGGTTCTTGAGGAAAAGATAAAAAGTTCAATTTTGAATGTGTTCAGATTAAGATTTCTTTGGGACATCCAGTTGGGTATATATATATAAAGGCAGTTAGAGATAAGAGTCAGAAAGTTTGAACTGGGTAAATTGGTAAATCATTGGCATAAAAATGATAGTTAAATCCATAGAAGCTGATGAGGTCACTATGTGGAATAACAAAGAGGGAGAAGAGAAGAGAAAATTAGCTGGATAAAAATTCACCAAAGAAGACTGAGAAGGAGCAGTCAGATAGGAATAGAGAAAAATAGAGTAATATCATGGAAACTTAGAGAGAAGAAAGTATCAAAGAGAAGAGAACCTTTGAGAGTGTCAAAGGCTGCACAGAGGTAAAAAAAAAAAAAAAACAAGATAAATTTTGAAAAAGGGTCAATACAGGTATGTCCATGCAACAACATATTACATACAAGTATTAACTCATTTAGTAAAAAAAACAAAAAAGTAGAGTTTATACAATAAATATACAGTTGCAAAAAAGACAATCACATGATGAAAGCATAAGGGATAATTGACGCACAGCCCAAGAGTTCCACTGGCAAGTCTTGAAATTTGGAAAAAATGGAAACTAGTACACTGTTGGTAGAAAGGTGATCTGAACCAATCATTTTGGAGAACAATCTGGAATTATGTTTAGGAGTTATGAAACCGTATATACCTTTTGACCCAGAAATAACACTATTAGGTTTATTTCCAGAGGTGACCAAGGAAAAGGAAAAGAATCTATAGTTTCTAAAATATTGATAACAGCTCTCTTTTTGGTGGCAAAGAACAAGAAATGGAAGAAATGTCCATCAATTGGGAAATGACTAAACAAGTTGTGGCATATGATTGTGATGGAATGTGCCATAAGAAATGATGAATAGGGTAATTATGGGGGGAAAAAGTGGAAAGACCTACACAAAATTATGAATAGTGAAACAAGAAGAGTAAAGAGAACATTATGCACAGCAACAAATACTGATTCAATAATGACTTGTGGGTGTTCATTCCACAGAAAAAAAAAACCTGATAAAAATAAGTAATATATATATATTACTTATTTATATATATGTATATGTATACATATATA
>NC_058133.1:337031431-337054992 GCF_016433145.1 Gracilinanus agilis | reverse complement strand
AGAGACAGGAGAGAGAGAGAGAGAGAGAGAGAGACAGAGAGAGAGAGAGAGACAGAGAGAGAGAGAGAGAGAGAGAGATTTGATTTCTTCATCCAAAAAAATATCTGTTCAAATCTTTGGATCATTTATCAATTGGGGAATGGCTTATATTCATATATTTTCCAATATTCTCTATGTATTTTAGATATGGGCCTCTATCCAAGAAATAGTCCACAAAAATATTTTCACAATTTATTACTTTCCTTCTAAACTTGGCTACATTCATTTTATTTGTATAAAAATTCTTCAATTTAATGTATTCAAATTATTCATTTTATGTTTCATAATGCTTTCTATCTCTTGTTCATTCATAATTCTTTTCCTATATATAAATCTGATAAGTAACAAGATCCTTGTTCTGATTTATTTATATTTTCCTTTATACTCAGGAAACTTAGGTATGTATTTTGACCCTATTTTGGCAAATGGTATAAGAAACTGGCCTATATTTGGTTCTTGCCAAATTGTCTTCTTGTTTTCCTAACAATTTTTACCAAATAGTGAACTCTTCTTCCAAAAACTTGTAACTATATCTTTCTGAAACACAAGTTTGCTATAATATTTTATGACTATTTGTTGCATCTCTATTCTGTTCTGCTTTTCTATTTCCTAGTCAGTACCTGATAGTTTTGATAATTACAGCATTATATTATAGTTTGAAATTTGGTACTGCTAGACCTCCTTCCTCAACATTTTTGAATTATATAATTTGTATTATTAAAGAATTTCTTAAACACAGAATGAGTTGCTTTTTCTCAATTACAAAGATATTAATATATCCAAAGGGAGACTTAAGCCCAGGCCATTCTGGCTTCTTGCATTCTCTCTATAGCCAATATATAAAAGGGTTTTTTGAGGTAGATATAATAATTATCCTCATTTTGCACAGGTGGAAATTGAAGCTAAAAAATGGTAAGTAACTTGAAGAGTCACATAATAAGTCAAATGTCTGAAGCAAGGATTCATATCCAAGTCTTTTTTACTTCAAGTCTAACATTCTGTCTTTTACGGGATTCTTTCTTTGCTAGGCAGTGACTACTATTCTGAAATTTAATCACAGTAAAGTGCAGTTAGGTGACAGGATACTAATGTAAGGTGAATAGGTCATTGCCCTAAGATGCTGCCAGTCAGGGGAGAATGCTACTTTTCTTGTGTAACATCTTTGTTTGCTAGTGACATAGGACCAAACTAGAAATAACTGACTCTAAGTCCAAGTAATACATCAACATGGTGGTCCTAGGAGACTTCTCCAATCACTACAGGGGATAGAACTTCCCATTTTCCATCCCCATGATAGGATTGTTTTTTTGGAACTTCATGTCACTCCTCCACACACGCATCATATTAGCCTCTGAAATACTGTTCCCAAATCTGAATTTAGCCTTGGCACAGTATCATTTTTGTTATGGCCTGTGAGGGAATAACCATTGGAAACAGGTGGGAGAAGCAAATTGCTAGCATTAGTTGTGTTATGAGGCTCAAATGAGAAAAAAGGATATGAACCATTTGCAATCTTTACAGCTCTATATACAAGCTAAAAATATAATCATCATCATTGATTTACAATCATCAGTCTTACAAACTGTTCTTGACTTTATTCCTTGTGACTTTTTCTGCCTTCCTACTGAGTTGAAGCTATATCTATATACTAATACAGGGATATGCTGGTAAAAGTTAACAAGTTGGCTTTCCAGGAAAAAAATGCACATACATTCACAAATTAATATTTAATCTTCATTATTACATTTTCTTAAATCTAGACTATCAACAATAAATAAAGTTCTTATTTTAGAAGTAAAAATTTAATAAAGGGCATTCATAAGCTACAGTCCTGCCTAGTACTAAGTAAATTGGGTTAAAAATAATAGATCATCATCCTAAATAATTTTATCATACATTTCCCTATAGTAATCATATAGCTCCTATGACTGGGTTCCATTGTATCACAATCTGAAGTATATGTTTCAGTGTGTATTTGGTTCAATTATTTTCCAAACTTTCTATGAGTCAATCATCAAGAATACATTAGGCACTTATTATATGCTATGTATTATATTAGATCTTGTTGGCATTAAGACAAAAAGGAATCCCTCAAAAGGACTTATATGCTAACAACTCTAAAGAATTATGAGGAAAAAAAAGAGTAGGAGGAACCAAAAAAAGGGGGGAGCATATATTAACAAGTAATGGGGAAAGCTGTCTTCAGATCTCCTATATTTGTGAACATAAATTTTTAGAGTTTATTTCATTATATTTCTGAACATATTTAACTATGTTTCATATGGAAAAATACCTTGTTAGAGATTAAAAGACTGTAAAAGAGATATATTTCTTGAAATGACTATTGCCCCATATCTGTCCTCAGTTCTACATGGGTTACCTTATTACTACAAATAATTTATTGTATAAAGTAGTTCTGAGGCAAAAAGCTATCTTTGGAAACAACTATAAAAACTCATTATTAACATTATAATTTTTATACTTGATATGGAATAAATTTTCTTACAGAATACTCTGGGAATAAGATGTTCTGGTTACTTGAGTTTTCTTTAACTGAAAGTCAGACAAAATAACAGACCTTTGTTTCAACCCACATTGTCTGCTTTCTTGACTTAACAAGTACACTCTAGGGAGAGACGAAATGAACCATTACATTATATCTCAGTAGTTCCTATGTAGTACTAGATTTTGAAAAATTTTAAGACCTTAAGGTAAATCTCTTCCAAACCCAAAACTTATTTTTACTAATCTGCAGATTTCATCACTGTAAAGAGCTTTAGGTAAGCAACTTTTTTCACTCTATCACCTTCTCTGTAAAATATAATTTAAAAATTATTCATGTTGCCTGCTTAGCTGGTAAATTATAGGGGAAGTAGAAGGAGAAGAAGAAGGAGCTGGTAAATTATAGGGGAAGGAGAAGGAGAAGAAGAAGGAGGAGAAAGAGAAGGAGGAGGAGGAAAGAGAGAAGAAGAAAGGGAAGGAAAAGGAGGAGAAGAAGAAGCAGAAGAAGCAGAAGAAGCAGAAGAAGCAGAAGAAGCAGAAGAAGAAGAAGAAGAAGAAGAAGAAGAAGAAGAAGAAGAAGAAGAAGAAGAAGAAGAACAACAACAACAACAACAACAACAACAACAACAACAACAACAACAAGAATAACAACAAGAATAACAAGAACAAGAACAAGAAGAACAAGAACAAGAACAAGAAGAAATGCTAACAGTGACAGCAGAAGTGATAATTATAATAATGAATGACAAGATAAGCTAGCATTTATGCCACCATTTTTAATTCTGCAACACTATACATATATTACTTCCTTTGATGCTTGCAACAATCCTGTGAAGTAGGTGCAATTATTATTCCCATTTTATAGATGAGGTAAAAGATTCAAAGAGAAAATACATAAATGTTAAGTATGTGAGGCAAACATAAATGGGTAAACAGAAAAGTGAAAAACTTAAAGGCTTCAATAAATTAAACTGACTATATTCCTGCATGGGAAGGTGATAATTAATATACTTAATATCTTTGATGTGAGGTACTTAAGATACTTTTAAATACCAAGATACTTAAGTTACTTAAGAACTTAGTAGTGTAGTGATAAGGAGTATTCATAGAAAGAAGGAATGTAGTAAATTGAATAAGATAGTATGAGATTAAAACTTAAGGAATAAGAAAGAGGAGCACAAAAAGAGAAGAGAAAAGAAGAGACAGAAAAGGATATATCATCTTACATGAAGAGGTGCATGAGTCAATACAATGAAGGAAAGGCTGAAAGGTTTGTAGAGAATGCTTGAACCTTCCTATCTTCAGTATTACCTCAAAGTGGAAATAACATCCATACTCAATAACTATAGAATCCTATCATTCTCTATAGGGGAATGAGAGGGAAAGGAGACTAAGAGAAGATGGCAAAAAGGAGAGTGAACTATCTGACAAGATAGTGGTCAGAAGCAAAAAAAATTGTGAACAGGGAAAGGCTGAAAGGAAAGGAGGATAAATAAAATAAAAAATAAGATGAGAGAATCATAGGTTTATTAATTATAACTGAATGTAAGTGGTATTAACTCATTCATAAAAGAGAAGATAATAAAAATGGATTTAAAACCAGAAATCCACAATATGCTGTCTTCAAGAAATATATATAAAGAATGGCGACACATAAATAGTCAATTTATTGTTTCAGTTAAAATGAAAAAAGAAGAAAAGAAAAACAGGGGTGGCAATCATGATCTCAGGCAAAGTAAAAGTAAAAATTGATCTAACTAAAAGAAATAGGGAAAGAAATTACACATTGATAAAAAATACTACAGACAACAAGTAATATCAATACTAAACATATATACAACAAATGACAAAGCATCCAAAACTCTAAAGGAGTTACAGGAGAAAATAGACAGTAAAATTATACATCAGATACTTCAGCCTTCCCTTCTCAGTATTACAAAAATATATCTAAAAATAAACAAGAAATATATTAAGGAGATAAATAAAACTTTAGAAAAGTTTGTTATGATAGTCCTCTGGAGAAAAATGAATGGAAATACAAAATATATAGTGTTTTTTTCCTCAGTTGTAGAGGGTATCTTCATAAAAACTGATCATAAAATAATTTATAAAAATCTCACAAACAAGTGAAAAAATGCAAAAAAATTAAATGAATCTTTTGCAGACTGTAATGCAAAAATATTCAACAAAAGACAGTAAAAAAGAATAGAAATTAATTGAAAACTAAATAATCTTATCCTAAAGAAAAAAATGAATCAAACAATTGTGAAGATAAGATTAACTCTCCTCTTAACTATTTTAGCTAAACAAATCAAGAAGTCAAATCACCCCTGCTTAACCCTAAGTAAGAGAATTCACACATCACTTACTAGAGTAAGCTCACACCTCCAAAGGCTACTGCCACCCTGGCCAGTGCTGGGCAAATTGAAAGACTGTGATTGGTTCCTGTGAAGTGGGGAAGGGACAGGAAGTGACGTGGAAAAAGGACTATAAAAAGTCCTGAACTTCCTGCCCAAAGAACTTCTCCTTTGAACTTCTCTTTTGGAGTTCATCTTTGGAAGTTCTGCATTGGTGAGCTTGGTTGAAGGAAAAGACTCTTTCCCTGGATCCTGCTTGTTGGATGAGCAGCTGGCTTTCCTTTCTTGGCTTCTGGAGAGATTGGTTCTGGAGATTTCTGCCTTGGCTTTGGAGGAGGCTGTGTTGGTGGAACTCTGGTTGAAGACATCACTGGGACCTCTGGCTGAAGATTATCAAGACATGCTGGGACTGAGCTGGACACCAGAGCAGCACTTAGGATTGTAGGCTAGAAAATTCTCTAGCTTTTTCTTACATTTTTCCTCTTTCACTCTTTCTACCTTTTTGTAAATAAAGTTTCTAAAAGTGATTTTGACTTAAGCTATAATATTTTTAAGTTGGTGATCACAATATTACTTTAGAATTTCATATTTAGCATAAAACTTAAAATTTAAATTCTTACACAATCAATGATTTTGTTAAAGAGAATGACAATGAGGACAGAACATATATCATTTTATCAAATGCAGTCAAAGAACTACTTGGGAGTAAATTTATAAATCTAAATGCTAATATCAGTAAAATAAAGAACAGATCAAATAATTGGGCACATGATGAAAAAATTTCCTAGAAAAAGAGCAAACTAAAAATCTCCAATTGACCAAATTGTAAATCCTGAAGATAAAAAGAGAAATGAATAAAATAAAAAGTAAGAAGACCATGAAATTAAAAAGTAAAACAAGTTGATTTTGTGAAAAAAGAATAATAAAATAGATAAATCATCAATTAATTTATTGGAAAAAGGAAGATGAAAACTAAATTACCAATATCAAAAATGAGAAAGGGAAATTCAGAATGAAGAAAAATTAAAGCAATTGTTAAAATTACGTTGTCCAACTATATGTCAATAAATCTAATAATCTCAGTAAAACAGAGGAATATTTAGAAATATAAATTGTACAGATGAGCAGAAGGGGAAGTAGAATACTTAAATAACCCCATTTCAGAAGTAGAAATTGAACAAAACATCAATGAATTCCCTTAGGAGGTAAAAATCTCCAAGGTCAGATAGACTCACAAGTGGGTTCTATCAAAAATTTAAAGGACAATTAGGTCCAATAAGAATGTAAACTATTTGGGAAGATTGATGAAGAAGGAATTCTACTAAACCTGTATGAAAAATAATATGGTGGTGATACCAAAATCAGGAAGAAAATTTTAGTGAAAAATTCTATCCACTTCCAGAGAAAGAGCAGACAGAATCTGAAGGTAGATAAAAGATCTTTCTTGTTTTTTGGCAAAATGACTAATATGTACATATGTTTTACATGACAACATATAATTCATGTCAAATATCTTGCCTCATCTTTCAATGTTACTTGCTATCAATGGCCAGCATCCCTTACTACTAAGTGCATACACACATGCACGCACACACACACACACACACACACACACACACATACATATTGATTAAGGAAGATTATGTTCATTCAGGTTTTCCATAATTAAGTGTTTTTCCCTACTTCACATTTAGAATTAACTTAATGTTATCCAAAATGTAGGAGCCAAATCATCTTACAATGTAAAGAACCAAAAAAATGGATAGATAGATATGGATAGATAGATGGATAGATAGATGGATAGATAGAACACATTGAGAAAGATTACTGGGTGCCTCAGAATGATTTAGTTATAAAGAAACTTGATTAGAAAAAAACAAACATAGCTATGGCCAGATGGAGCCTGACCACATATGCCCAGACTCGTCAGTTCTTTTCACCTACTGTTACCAAGACTGCTTGTATTCTTTCCGCAATACCAGGGTTGTCAAACAGAACTGTTAACAAAACTGTTATCCAATTATTTCAGCTAACTTAGTCTTGCCAATCTATGAATCTTTTGACAATTGGCATTAGTGCATCTTGGCAGATTGTGTCCAATAAATCATATACAATGCAATTTCTAATTGAAAACAGGGATGTCTATATGTAAATCTATCAGGATTATTTTTGTGATATTTTAGTTCAAAACAAAATTATTTGCTAAGGGATATAAATAGGAAATGTTTATAGTGTTTATTTTTTATAATTACATCCCAATGTTATATGGTATATGAATCAGCTGCTTTTACTATGTCCAGTTAAAAAACAGTGGAAATCTCATTTCATGATGTGAGTTACAAAAGATTATGAGCTCAGAAGAATCTGGGGGGAAAAGGAGTTGTCTGTGATCGAGGGATGAAGGTGTTAATTAAAGAGACAGGGAAGATAGAACCACTCTCAGTATATTTATAGGTATGGTGCCAAACTCTGATGGTGTGAAACTAAGTTTGTGACTAAACCTAGATGAAGAGACATTGATTATGCATTGTGTTTTCCAGCCCCTTAATATTTCAGTAATGAGTTCAGCTTTTCTGTCTATCCTCAAAAACTAAAATTTCATGAGACTTTGATTCTCCAATTGCTTTGGCTGAAGGTAGGAAGATAGTCATCTAAATATGTACCATTCACACTTGTTATCTGATAAATTCCATTTTATCAACTCTATTTTTGTTTTTATTCTAAAATTTTATTGAATTTATGCCTCTCAAGTGTGTCTAATTATAGACTGACTATAAATAGAAGCCACTAAGCTATTTTAATACATAATTAATCCATTACTTGAAATCTGAATTGAACTAGTTAATCCATCAAGAAGCAATTCTTAATAGCTTACTATATGCTTGACACTGTTAGAGACTGAGAATATTTTTAAAAAAAAGTTATTCCCTTAAAAAGCTTACATTTGAATGGATAAGACAATGTAGATATATAAACATATGTTTAACATCAATACAAATTTATTTAAAAGGCATTATGGGTGTAAAGGCATTTGAATCTGAGGCAGAGGCATCAGGAAAGGTATCATGAAGTATATGGTACTTTGTATTGGTCTAGAAGGAAACAGGATTTTAAGAGTTGGAGATTAAATATTCCAAGTAAAAGGAACATCTTGAACAAAAGTTCTAAGACAGAAGATGCATTACAGATACATCATGCATTAAGAACAAGAAGGCCATTTGGGTTGAAATGATATAGAATAAAAAAATATTATCCCAAGAGAATGGTATTATTTTGGATAATAAATTATCCAATTCTACATGCCATTCGGGCACCAAAAAAAAGTTATTTTGTGGATGTTTTAATTTCAATGCAAAATTGTCATTGTTCATGTACTGAAAAAGAAGAGGAAAAAGATTTTCCTTCTCAATAGGCCTGAAGGAAGAAAATGAAGACCATTTCTCAGCACAGTGGATTTTCAACAAAGTCTATCTTGATTTACTATCAACAAAAAGAGTGGGTTACCTGTTTTGCTCTTCTTTACCTCCTTCAGAGGGCAGGAGAGCAACAGCAGAATGAGAAAATGGAAACTGGAGAGGGAAGTGGTGTTGAGCAGAGGTCAAGAACAATTCCATTCAATGAGCCTTGAATGGACTGTTTCAGGGTCTGTGCCCTAGACAGCATTGGCTATGATAGATGGAAGGGAGGACAACAGAGACAGTTGAGCTAAAGAATCAGTGGATAAAAAGGCTATTTAGGTACTTCAGCTAAATCATTAAAGAAACAGAGGATCCTAAAAATGAAACTGAGGAAGAAATTCAATGACCCAGATGTAGGACAGTTTTCTATTAGAAAGCTAGTGTGGTTGACTTAGTTTGTGAAGAAGAATCCTGTCTAATTATGCTGGAAAGCCAGATCAGGACCAGATTGTGTGAGGTTTTGAATGACAAAAAAGGAAAAAGTAATGCAAAAATCTAAGAAGAAAAAAATGTTTGGAAAAACTATTCCAAAGGACAGATTTTTTTTCTAATTACACTGAATATCAATAAATTGAAAAAGAGGAAGAAATTTAAGGTGAAAATATTAACATGCCAATGGGGTCAAATATCAGTTTCATACTTATCTCTGTGAGTTATAGCTTGCAATTTTGGAGAAAAAAGTAAGATGCTGATTTTTCATCTCTTCAGTGCCTATATAGACTGTGAGTCAGTGGTCCAAAGTCTTTAAACTGCCTTGCTCTTTCATTCTGGCTAAGCATAACTTTCAATTTGATCCAGACTACAGAATCTTCACAGCTGCCACAGATGAAAACAAAGAAATAGAAGATGCCAGAGGGCCTAGGATGCAGATGATATGACCTGTCTCTAATTGAATCACTGTTACTGCCTACAGGTCAAGATAGACTAGTCATGTTTTCCTCCTGCTTTTCAAAAAAATATTCTAGTTGCTGTGAGCTGTGGTTGATATGTGAGCATGAGATCTAAAACTAAATATAGATATTCCTATAAGAGCATAGCAGCACTAAAAGCCTAGACACATCAAGAGCCCAAATCTAAGAAAAACAAGGAAGGTAGATCAAGAGAAAAAGGCTCCTATAAAATTCTTTGTGACTAAAATAGAGTTTAGAATTTAAATAATCACCAAATTCCTTCAAAAATTTTATATGAGTGGGTTAAAGAGGAAACACATAGCAAAAAGGATCAGTGCTCTAGTACAATGATCCAGAAGAAACTCTTTATAAGCTCATTCCAAATTAGTCTTCCGGCATTGTTATTGCACTATGCCTACTTTTATATTTCAGACAACAGTTGACTTAATAAATTAAAGATGCTCATTCCAATCAATAATACTTTCTAGCTTAGAATTTTAATACCTTGACTTCTTTAAGCAAATGGAATGCTGTACCACACTCCCCATGCTACCTACCTGCCAATATTAATATCCAGGCTCCAGATAGGTCTCTGAGTTTATTTCCATCAGATCAGGTACTGCTAATTAAAAGGATGTGACAAAAGAAAGGTGGGATTGATGCCTGTATGCATTTGGGAAAAAAAATTTAAATGCTGGAAAAACAAAATTAAACAAAATAGAAAGACATTCAACTTTAATAACATTTAATAAACAGGTCTGACATTGATGCTTTCATTAGAGCCATGTGAGAGAGTCTTGTGTCATGTGTGGTACAAGATTTTCCTGAGGGAAGAATGGGTGTTCCACAACACAGAGAGATTGATGGTGGCACCATCATTTTAAGGATATTATGACATGTAGTGTCACAAAGTTTTAAGTCAAGATTTTTTAAATAATGAAGTATATTCATTCATTTTGCTTTCCTTTATAGGCCAACCTCTTTGTAGTCACTTTAGTACCCCAACCGTAGATCACTGGTGCTGAAATTTAACTCCTTCCACTCCAGGAATCCCACCCGAACCTTTCTTCCCTGTCCCCCCTCTCCAATTGTTATGATCCACAAGTGTCTCATGCAGCTCAATATATCTGAGCTGATCCACTAAAGCTCCAATTTATTCCCAGGACATATACTCAGAGACTGCCTTGCCCACCCCTGTGAATACCTACCAATTGATTATCTACTTTCCATATCTGGAACTAAGATTAAATTAATACTACCATTGTTTCTTGATTCTATCACTATTCCCTTAGGATAACAGTAGTCATCCCAATAATTTTTGTAATCAAAATATTCTTTCTCAGTCTTTGCTTAATATATACATATACTTCCTTCCCCTATGAAAACATAAACTCCTTTGGGGCAAGGATTGTTGTGGCTTTAAAAAGCCAAATATAAAAATATTTACCTTAAAAAAGGCAAATAAAAATTTGCCTCTCTAGAACTTAGCAAAGTGCTTGGCCCAGAGTAATTGCTTAATAAATTCTAATGTATACATTCACTAAAAATAGTAGCAATGATTACATTTCAGTAATAATTAAAATAATTTGACCAATTATTAAATGTAATAAAACACTGACAGTATTACTCTCCCTATTCGAAACTTCAGTGACTATTACTTCTAGTATAAAACATAAAATGATCTGCTCGATGTTCAAAGCCCTTTAAAACTGCTCCCCTTTGGCAAAAACTTTCGTACCTTCTTATACTTCTGATACACTCCTCCCCTCAATACTTCTGGTTCAGTGAAACTGGCCTCTTTGCTGTACCTTAAACAAAACATTACATCTCTGAACTCTGGGGGTTTTAACTGACTTTTCACTATGGATAGAAGTCTCTCCTTCCTCATCTCTACTTCATTGCTTTCCTAATTTCCCTGGTTTCCTTCAAATGCCAGATTAAAAAAAATTCTCTATAGCAAACTTTCTTGATCACTCTTACTTCTTTTTTTTAACATTTATTAATATTCATTTTTAACATGGTTACATGATTCATGCTCCCACTTTCCCCTTCACCCCCCGCAACCCCCCCCATGCCGATGCACATTTCCACTGGTTTTATCATGTGTCATTAATCAAAACCTATTTCCAAATTGTTGATAGTTGCATTGGTGTGGTAGTTTCGAGTCTACATCCCCAATCATGTCCACCCCAACCCATGCGTTCAAGCAGTTGTTTTTCTTCTGTGTTTCCTCACCTGCAGTCCTTCTTCTGAATGTGGGTAGCATCTTTACCATAAATCCCTCAGAGCTGTCCTGGGGCATTGCATTGCTGCTGGTACAGAGGTCCATTACATTCAATTATACCATAGTATATCAGTCTCTGTGTACAATGTTCTTCTGGTTCTGCTCCTTTCACTCTGCATCAGTTCCTGGAGGTCTTTCCAGTTCACCTGGAACTCCTCCAGTTTATTATTCCTTNTTTCCAATTGTTTAGATCCAGTTTTATTTGTTTGGAAAGTGTTTTGTAGTTGTTTTCGTATAATTGCTGTGTTTGTTTTGGTAGATAGATTCCCAAGAACAGCTCTCACTAAATCTCAAGCTGAGCAACCACACACACACACACACACACACACCACCTACAGTGCCAGAGCCAGCTCACTCTTACTTCTAATCTCTTCCTTTTGTTGATTAGTTCCAATTCATCCAGTATCTATTTTCTTTGTACATAGTTTGTTTGTTTGTATTTTGGATGTTGTCACCCTTACCAGACTGAATTCCTTGAGATTAGAGACTATCTTGTTTTTAACTTTCCTTTTATCCACAGTGCCTGACACATATCAGACACTTAAATTTTTTTTATTATATAACCATTTAACTATATGCAACATATTTTATTTTCTTTTAAACTTTCTTTTATGTATTTTTATAATGCCCATAATATATTTGTAAAGTAATACTATATGTAGATAAAATATAGATAATACAGAAATATAGATACATACTCATATATACATATATATTATAAACACATGAAATTATTTTAAAAGTTTAAAATAAAGATATAGGAAAATAATATTCAAAGTATTTTATTAATAGTCACATGAAATTTAAAAAAGTTTGTGGGCAAATAGTTCAGCTACTTCAAGTATATCTTGATGGCCTAATTATACACTTTTGAGGAAAAGGATACTTCCTTTCTTCTCCAGGTTTATCCATAACTCTACTCTTCTAATCTATTTCTTGTCTTGCAGAGGTACCTAGTCAGTATTGAATTAAGGATTATTGAGTCAGGTCCATGCTCCATCAGAGATTTTGGAGTGTACTCTCTCAATAAGGGCACTTGAAAACAAAGAAAAATGACATTTTCAGCAGAAATCTTTTTCTTCTGGCTAAATATCTAGCTTTAGATATTTCCTGATAAAAATTTTACTTTTTCTTAATATACTCATATAGTCCAAAAGGTAGACTCCGGCTTCAAATCATTATTAGAGTAGATATTTATCCTCCAGGTTGTCAATTTAATCTCATTATTCTGGAGTTGCCATTTTAAATTTGTAATCACATTTGTAGATATATGTATATATGTATGTACATATATACATACACACACACATATTTATATATATATATATATAAATCCTTTCCAAATTTTCATATAAAAAGAATGATCAAGGATGAGGCTCTACATCAATGGTTATTGTCAATTTCTTAAGACTTAACCTTATCCAAGTTAGGGAATATTAAAATAATAGAGAATAAAATTATTGATTGAAAAAAATAATTGTAGCAGGAAAAAAGTGGCAATAACGCAAAGCAACAATGGGGTTTCAACTGTCTTTTACCTCATCAGATGAAAGGCTTAAATTACTATGATGGAGAAGATAGTATCTATATTCTGCCTCCTCCCTTCATATTTTATTGATAGATTTCTAATCATTGGATTATGTTTTCTTCAATTCAATTAAATAACCTTCAATTTAAATCAATGCAATATAATACAATATCACAGAATACAAATATACTACAATAGAATACAATTCATGAAATATTTATGTGCTGGGTAATATATTCTAAGGTAGTTTTCCTGTCACTCAGTCAATCAATCATCAAGCTTTTTTAAAGTGTTTACAATGTGATGGGCACTGTGTTGATGTCTGAGGATACAGAAAAGAAATGTTAAAAAACCATACTCTCAAGAATGTCACAGTTTACAGTCTGATGGAAGAGATAGACTGCATGAAAAATAAAAGTACAAACTCTCTCTCTCTCTTTGTATAGGAAACATTGAAATAAAATTGACTATACCCAGAAGGAACTTATATACTATTAGAAGAGGAAATGAAAGAAAAACAACATAATAATAGCTAAGGAAAAGGGGGGGGGGAACATCTCACAGGAGTGAGCCCAGTGGGTGCTGCTGCTTCAGGGTAAACTTGCAGAGCAGATTACCCCAGTGTGCTTTTGCATGGCCTGAGACAAGACAGCCAGTAGGGGAGTAGTCCTACTTGATGCCAAGTGATCTGATGCAGGGAACAGCAGACCAGGAACAACCCAAAATCAGTCCTACAAAGACCTAAGCTAAGGAAATTTCAGAGCCCAGAGAAGTCCTCCATAGAGTCTGAGGCAATGAAATTGGAAAAAGGTGAGGGGGGGAAGGCTAGCTCAATACCTGCCCTAATTCTTTTCCTGTGGCCTCAAGTAATAAAAAGGGAGAGTAGGGAACAGTCCTAGAAGCTGGCAAACATCCTGAGGACATAAAAAGGCAGAGTTTTGTCTGAGGCAAAAATATCCTACCAGACCCTTGAGAGGCACATTTCATAGATGCTAGTTGCTTCAGGCTGTTTGGGAAAGCAGTCCAAACTTAACCTTACCAGCTTCCATGTGGCCTGAGGTAAGAAAACCACAGAGGAGAGAACAGTCAAACACAGGAAACAGGTGAACTGAAAGTGAGGGTAATAGAATCTAGCTAGAAAAAACTAAGCCTCCCCACAAGAAGGAAGCCTGTTCATCCCCTGGAAGTGGATATTAGGGGACCCAATGAAAGCTGGGCTTTCTACAAACACTAAAGAAACCTACCTTGCAAGCTTGGAAAATGGGGAAGGGAGTTCCCTAAAAACTAGAATTGGCCTAATGATGAGGGTGGCAAAATAAACAAACAAACAAACACTAAGGAAAACAACCCCTTACAGACTAAAATGGAACTTATGGAAAAAGAAACACAAAAGTTCAAAGCAGAAAATTCTCTAAAAATTAGAATTGAGCAAAGGGAAGCTAATGACTCCACAAGGCATCAGGAAACAATAAGACAAAATCAAAAGAATGAAAAATAGAAGAAAATCAGAAATTTAAAATAGCTTGATAGAAAAAAAATTGACTTGGAAAATAGGTCCAGGAGAGACATCAGCATAATACCTAAAAACTATGATTAAAAAAAGAGCTTGGATATCATATTACAAAAAAAATCATCAGGGAATACTTCCCCGATATCCACAAACAAGGGAAAATAGAAATTAAAGAGTACTCACATTCTGAAAGAGACTTAAAACTAAACATCTCAGGACTATTGTAGCAAAATTCAAAAACTCCAAGACCAAGGAAGAAGTATTTCAAGTAACCAGAAGGAAATAATTCAAACATCATGTAGCTACAGTCAAGATTACAATAGACCTGGCAACTTCTATTTTAAAGAACTAGAAGGCATGAAATATGATAATCCTAAAGGCCTATAATATAAGCCGATAATCAAAAAACACATACCAAGTGAAATTTAGCATAACCCTTCATGGGGAAAAGTGATATTTAACAAAGTAGAGTATTTTTAAGTATTCCTAACAAAATTTCAGATCTAAAAAAAACTTCATTATCCAAATTAGACATTCAAGATCAGTATAAAAAATGAACAGAAAATTAAAAACTTAAAGGTTTCAATAAATTAGAATTGAGTACTTTCATTGGTAGGAATAGGATGATTGAGACACTTAAGATATATATAATACTTGAGTCATGTAAAGTATTTAAAGTACTTAAGTTACTTAAGAACTTTATCACTTTTAGGAGAATAAGAGGAAGTACACATTGAAAGAAGGAATTGAATAAACAGAAAAGGATAAGTTGATATGCCTATACACACACACACAGAATATGGGGGTGGGAGGGTGATGAAAAATGCTTAAACTTTACTCTCATCAGAATTTGCCCAAAATGATAACACTAACTCAATGAGCTACAGAATGCTATAGATTGTTGGAAGCAAAACACTTGTAACAGGGAAAGGCTGAAAGGAAAGAGAGGAGGGTAAACAGGGAAGAAGTAAGATTAAATAAAACATACAATTACAAATCATAACTGTGAATGTGAATGGGATGAATTCAGTCATAAAATAGAAAAGGATAGCACAGTGGATTAAAAACCAAAATCACACAACATACTGCCTATAAGAAACATATTTAAAACAGGGAGAAACACACAGTATAAAAGTAAGAAGTTGGAACAGAATCTATTATTCTTCAGCCATAGTAAAAAACAAAAACAAAAGGATAAGTAGCAATAATTATATCAGACAAAGAAATAGTAAAAAAAAGTTATCTAATCAAAGAATAAGGAAGGAAATTATATCTTGATAAAATGTACTATAGAGAATGAAAAACTATCAATCTTAAACATTTATGCATCTACTGACATAGTCCTCATGACCAAATTGAGAAAAGCAGAAATATTAAATGCATCCTTTTCTGATCATTATGTTATCAAAATTATAATGATCAAAGGGCAATAAAAAAGACTAAAAGTTAATGGGAAAATAAATAATCTTAACTAAAGAATGAATGTGTCATATTATATCATATAAATAATCAATAATTTCATTACAGAAAATGGCAAGAAGGTGATAACATAGCAAAAATTATGGGATGCAGCCAAAGCTGTACTCAAGATAAAATTTGTATTTCTAAATGCTTACATTAATAAAGTAGAGAAAGAACAGATCACTGAATAAGGAAGGCAAGTAAAAAAAAACAACTAGAAAAAGAATAATTTAAAAATCCCCAATTAAATACAAAATTAGAAATACTAAAAATCAAAAACTAGATTAATAAAATTGAAAGTAAGAAAACCATAAAACTAATAATGAAGACAAGGAATTTGTTTCCTGAAAAAATAAATGTCATTGATTAATTTGATAAAAAAGAAAGAAAACCAAATTACCAGAATTAAAAATGAAAAGGGTGAGATTATAACCAATGATGAGAAAAGTAAAACAATTATTAGTAGTGATTTTGTCCAATTATATGCCAGTGAATCTAAAAACCTAAATGAAACAGGTGAATATTTAAAAAAAACAACATATAAATTGCCCATATTAACAGAAGAGGAAATAAAATACTTAAACAATTCCATCTCAGAAAAAGAAATTGAAGAAGCCATTAATCAACTCTCTAAATAAAAAGCCTTAAGGCCAAATGGATTTTAAGTGAATTTACCAAACACTTAAAGAATAAGTAATTACAATGCTACATATACTACTCAGAAAAATAGTTGAGGAAGTAATTCTACCAAATTCCCTTTATGATACCAATATCATCCTGATTCTTAAAACAAGAGGAACAAAAAGGAAGAAAATTATAGACCCAATAATCCAAGGACAGTGATACAACAATCATAAATAAAATACTAACAAGAAATTACAACAACATATCACAAGAATCATGCACTATCACCAGGTTGGTTTTATATCAGGCACACAGCAATGGTTAAATATGAAGAAAACTATCAATATAATTGAAAATATCAACAATAAAACCTACAAAAACATATGATTATTTCAACAGATGCAGAAAAAGTTGTTAATAAAATACATCAATTCCTATTAAAAACAATAGAGAACATTGGAATAAATGGAACATCCTCAAAATGATAAATTGTATCTATCTAAAGCCATAAGCAAACATTATATGTAATGAAAATAAACTTAAAACCTTCCAAGTAAGATGAGGAGTGAAACAAAGATGCCGATTAATATTGTATTAGAAATGCTAGCAATAGCAGTAAGAGAAGAAGAAATCAAAGGTATTGGGATAGGTAATGAGGAAATAAAGCTGTCATTCTTTGCAGATGATATGATTGTATACTGATATGATAATATACCTAGAAAATCCTAGAGAATCAACCAAAAAATTGAAACAATTAACAAAGTTGCATGATAACAAGTATAATACAAAAATCATTAGCATTTCTCTATGGTATCAATAAAACCCAACAGCTGAAGAAAGAAAGAGAAATTCCATTTAAAATAACTGTATACAGTATAAAAAACCTGCAAGACTGCCTTCAGAGACAAACTACAAAACAGTTTTCACATAAAGTCAGATCTAAACAATTGGAAAACCATTAATTGCTCATGGGTTGGCCAAGCCAATATAATAAAAGTAATACTTATTGCTAAATTAATTTACTTATTCAATGCTATACCAATCAAACTATCCAAAAATTATCTCATACAGCCATGCTGGCGAACCTATGAAATGTGTGTCAGATGGGGCTGCTCCCTTCTCCCCCTCCACATGGGCCTGAGGACATTTCTCACATCACCTGTCCCTCTGTCCAGCAGTCCAATAGGAGTGCTTCCTTCCTTTTATTCTTATTATTCCAAAATAATAACAAAATTCATCTGATAAAACAAAAGACCTAGAATATCAAAGAAATTAGTAAGGGGAAAATATGAAGGAAGGTGGCTTAGTTGTATTAGATCTAAAACTATATCGTAAGTAAAAATCTTCAAAACAATATCACTGGCTAAGAAATAGAGTAGAGTATCAATTGAAAAAAAACTAGGCACTCAACTCACAATAGTAACTTACAATAATAATCTACTACTTGAGAAATCCAAATATCCAAGATTCTGGAAGAACTCACTATTTGACAAAAACTGCTAGGAAAACTAGACAAGAATATGGCAGAAATTAGATATAGACCAACACCTCACACTAAAGTCTTTACAAAGGTAAAGACTAAATGGATACATGATTTATAAATAAAGAGTAATACCATAAACAAATAAGGAGAGCACAAAACAGTTTTACCTATCAGACTTTAATAAAAAAGGAAGGATACAAAATAAACTCACATAAATCATCAGAATTTCATTTCACCACCAACAAAATCCAATAGTAAGAGATATAAAACATAAATAACAACATTTAGAATAACTCTAAGCAATATAAAACACCTCGTATTATTCTTACCAAAATATATCCAGCAACTATATCACAATCACAAAACACTTTTCACACAAGTAAAATCAGACCTAAACAACTGGAAAAATATTAATTGTTTGTGGATAGACTGAATAACATAATAAAAATGACAATCCTGTATAAATTAATTTACCTATTCATTACATATCAAACTACCTAAGGAATTATTTCCTAGAATTAGAAAAAAATAACAGAATTTATCTATAAGTAAAGGTCAAGAATATCAAGGGAATTGATGAAAAAATATGAATTAAGGAGGTCTAGCTGTATCATATCTCAAACTTTATTATGAATTGGTAATCAAAACAAATTGGTGCTGGCTAAAAATAGAGGACTGAATCAATGGAATTGGTTAGGAAAATCAACACACAGTAATCAATGACCATAGTAACCTAGTTTCAAAAAAACCAAAGATCCAAGCTGTTGGGGGATGAATTCAATATTTGATGAAAATTGCTGGGAAAATTGGAAAGGAATATGGCAGAAACTAGGCATAGACCAACATCTCACACCATATACCAAGATAAAGTCAAAAGAGATAATTAATCTAGATATAAAGGAAGATATCATAAACAAATTAGGAGAACATAGAAAAGTTTAACTTTGAGACTTCTAGACAAGAGAAGAATTTATGACAGCATAAGATATAGACAACATTGTGAAAAATGAAATGTATAATTTGGATTACATTAAATTAAAAAGTTTCTGTATGAACAAAACAGATACTACCAAGACTAGAAGAGAAACAACAAATTGGTGGAGGATTTATAGAAATTGTCTCTGACAAGGGCTTCATTTCTCAAATACACAGAGAATCGAGTCATATTCATGTGACTATAAAACAGTCCCCAGCCAATAAATGTCAAAGGTTAAGAACAAGTAGTTCTCATATAAAGAAATTAAAACTATCTATAGTCATAGGAGGAAATGCTCCAAAACACTATTGACTAGAGAAATACAAATTAAAACACTCTGAAATGCCACTCCACACCTATTGGTTATTATGAATGAAAAGGAAAATTATGTGTTGTAGTGAATGTGGGAAAATTCAGACACTAAAGCACTGTTGTTAGAACTATGAACTGATAGTTTTTGGAAAGGAACTACAACTCAACAGTCATAAAACTATATCTACCCTTTGACATAGCAATATCACTACTGGGCTGTAACCCAAAGAGACCAGAAATAGGGGATTATCCTGTTTGTACCAAAATATTTTAGCAGCTCTTTTTGTAGTGGAAAAAATTGAAAATGACATTGTATCCATCATTTGGGGAATGATTGAACAAACTGTGGTTTATGGTTAAAGTGGGAAACTACTATGCCAAAAGAAAGGATGAACATGATGAGTTCGAAAAACCTTGAAAAGTTTTATATGAACTGATGCAAAATGAAGTGAGCAGAACCAGTAGAGCAGTATATACAGTAATAGAAATATTATGTGATGACTGGATGTGAAGGAAACTATTAACATCAAAACAAAGTTCCAAAATATCCCCAAAGGACTCAAGATAAAAATAAAATATTATCCACTGCCAAAGATGAAACTATTAGATTCTGATTTCAGGCTAATGCATATGTCATCCTCCACTTTATTTTCTTCATCAGTTTTTTATTGTATATGTAATATATGTCATCTATCTACATCATACATGGGTAATAAGGAAATACATATTGAATAAAAGCCCTGGTATAATCAATATCCAACTATTTATCTCCTCAGCTAGGGAAAGGATGAGGTAGAGAGAGACACTGAATTCCAAAATGCCAGAAATAAATTGTCAAAAATTGTTTCTACATATAATTGAAAAACATTAAATTTAATTTTAAAAGTACACAAAAAAAACTATTACAGCTAAGCAAATGAAAAATATAGACAAAGTGTATTTTGTTTTCCTAAAGAGTTCCATTTACCTTTCCCTTTTCCATTATCTTTATTCTATGTGCCCTATACTTTTCTCCTCAGTCATATCTCTTATGTAAGCAATCTCACTCTATGAATGTATTAAAATACTTAAAATACTTTAAAAAAGAAAACAAAAAAAGAAACAAATAATACTCCAGGATACTCCTAGGAAGCAATATGATTGGTCTAATTCTGGAAGAGTGATGCGCATGGTATGTGTGGGTTAGGGTTGTGCTGAAAGTAATTGGATACCAGGACTTATTAATTACTTGTTGAAAAGCAAATGTTACCAAAATAACTTTAATTTTCAGTAATGACTTTTTATCTTTCTTCTGATAATGTCAATGATGAACATATAAGAGAAAGATTTCATCAGGTTTTCTCCATTACATCCTTAAGAAAAAATTAAAAGGAAGAATATTTTAAAACCCTATGAACATATTAATTGAAAATTAATGTTTTCCCTCCCTTTGGACTTAGTAATTTTTTCCAGTTTTCAAGTCTAGATACATTTAAATATTTTTTAAATTATAATCATAATATTAAATGCAAACATAAAATTTTGGGGAAAAAGATTTCAAAATAAAATCAATTTATAATATAACTTCATTTTATTTTAATTTTCCAAGATTTTAGTATTCAATAGAATGCAAGACAATGAGCAATACATTTATAAAGTTAGTTGAAGTACTGATAAGGATAATTTCAAATAAATTAAATTTGTGTAAGTCAGCCTGAGGCCCTACTGATAAATCCTTCTTATATCTTCCTTTTTTGCCTTAATAAAGCCAGTGGTGTTCAAGGAGGACTAGCATTTCCAGGGTTGTCCATCTACCTTTGGTGTCTACCTTCCATCCAACTCTTACCTGTGGTTCAAAGAAGTTGTAGCATGCACAGCAGCCATATACCAGTAAAATTTTCTCATCAGACTAGCTAAACCAGAATGAGGGTCACTGATATTCCTCAAACCTATCAATGAGTTAGGGAGATGCCTACCTCAAGCATATGAAGACTTCCCCTGGAGTAATGGTCAGATAAAAACAACTTTCTTTTCTTTTTGTTTTGATTTTAATTTTTATTATATATTTTTATTCTTGAGAATACAAGTAGATAGGGTTTTTGATAATCTTTTTCTCACATTTTGTAATCCATGTTCTTTTCCTCCATCCTTCTCTTTCCCCCTGCCCCCAAAATGACATCTAATATAATACAAGTTATATATGTACTCTCATGAAATACATATTTCTGTTTTTGTAACGTTATAAGAAAAAACACGAAAGTGAAAATGGTATACTTTAATCTGCATTCAGACTCCATCTGTTCTCTTCAGTGGGGATAGCATTTTTCATCATGAGCGACTTGGATTTGTCTTGGATCTTCATATTGAAGATAAGAGATATCATTAATTGATCATCAGACATTATTGCTGCTATTATGTGGCAAGAACAATTTATTCTGGTGATCATGAAGGTGAATGAAACAGGATCTGTGGAGTACTTAGAGCCTGGTGAGATATTGAAGATGCCAAGGTCATCCACTGCATTGCCTTCCACTGGCAGCCATCGTGACTCCTCTCTTGCCACTAGACTTCAAAGACTCTGGAAGAGAGATTGAGTCTGACAACTTTGTGAAACTCAGCCTCAATTAAATCCAATTTATGTGTGAGTCAAAAGACATAACCTTGTGATGTCATTGGTCCTCACTAAAAATGAAAAACAAACAGCAGCAACAAGAATGAAGCTGTCATTAGTCCTTTTCTTATTCTATTCTTAAAATCAAAGAAGAAATATTATCATCCATTTCCTTTGATTTCTAATTTAATATAAAAATATTATTAATCTATGTCAAAAGTAATTATTTTATCAACTGGGGAAAATTGGTTATCAAATTGGATTTCCTCTTTGTTATATGTATTAAAAACTAATTTCACATACCTTCATACACAAGCTATATGTAGTTTGATTTACATTATTTTATATTGCACCAAATATTTTATGCTTACTTTTTATTAAGAATTATGTCAGGGGATAGGCAGAGTCGGAGTTCCGGGTTAAGATGACGGCAGAGTAAAAAGCAGTTCTTAACCTCTCCTGACCAAAACATATAGGACTTCTCAAGGAGACATAAAAACAAACACAGTCAAACAGAGGGACCCCACAACAGGGTGCAGTGTGGAAGGTACATGGAATGGGGGCATTTCCATGCTATAAAGGGGTGAAACAGATCTCAACTAAATCATGGGCTGAGCAACCACCCCCCCCCCACACACACACACACCACCTACAGCTCCGAAGACAGATCAAAAGAAATAGAGCAAGTTTGGGGCACCCATCAAGTCATTGGCAGCTCCAGGGCCTGTTCCTGAGAGCGGCAAGATTTAGGACCCCAAAAAGCTAAAGAACACACACGGACCCTGAGCGCAGACACAGAGCATAGGCGCGAATGGAGATGCGGGCAGAGATGGACACAGGCTGGAGCAAAGGCTCTGAAACCCTGAGTGGGGAACCAGTGCAGAAGGGTATACGACTGTGGAAGCAGCACCCTGAGACTTGTAAAGGAACCTCCTGCAGAGGATCAAGCAAGAGGGTCCACCAAGGGGCTTGACCTTGGAAAAAACCAGACCTCAGACCTCAGGAGCCAAAACACCGCAGACAGACCCTGAGCATGAGGATAAAGCTGAGAAGGGGCTGGTATAACAATGGCTACCCAGAATCAGGAAGTCCAGAAGAGAGAGAGAAAGATTAACAAGAAGAAGAATAAATCTTTAACACTTGACAACTTTTACACAGAGAAAATCCAGACAACCGAGCAATCAGAACAGGAGAAAAAAACAAGCAATCACATCGGAACCCTCCCAAGATAATGAAAACTAGTCACAAGCTCTTGAAATGTTCAAAACTGAGATGACGAGAAAGTTGGAAAAGATTTGGTCAGAGAAATGGGAAGTAGCCCAAAAGGAAATCAGGCAAGAAAATAACAGTTTAAAAGGCAGAATTTCGCAATTGGAAAGTGAGGCAAGTCAACTAAAGACCAGAAATGACCAGATTGAAAAGGAAAACCAAAAGATTATAGCCGAAAACCAAAAAAATTATAGCCGAAAACCAGTCCTTAAAGGCTAGAATTGAACAATTAGAAGCTAATGATGTCTCAAGACAACAGGAACAAATAAAACAAAGTC
>NC_058133.1:337006005-337029284 GCF_016433145.1 Gracilinanus agilis | reverse complement strand
GCTGAACAAATTGTGGTATATGCTGGTGATGGAATACTATTGTGCTAAAAGGAATAATAAACTGGAGAAGTTCCAGGTGAACTGGAAAGACCTCCAGGAACTGATGCAGAGTGAAAGGAGCAGAGCCAGAAGAACATTGTACACAGAGACTGATATACTATGGTATAATTGAATGTAATGGACTTCTGTACCAGCAGCAATGCAATGCCCCAGGACAGCTCTGAGGGATTTATGGTAAAGACGCTACCCACATTCAGAGGAAGGACTGCAGGAGAGGAAACATTTAAGAAAAACAGCTGCTTGAACGCATGGATTGGGGTTGACATGATTGGGGATGTAGACTCGAAACTACCACACCAATGCAACTAACAACAATTTGGAAATAGGTCTTAATCAAGGACACATGACAAAACCAGTGGAAATGTGTGTCGGCCATGGGTGGGGGGAATGCAGGGGGTGAAGGGGAAAGTGGGAGCATGAATCATGTAACCATGTTAAAAATGAATATTAATAAATGTTTAAAATTTAAAAAAAAGAATTATGTCAGGTTACTTTAGTTTTCCGAGTACTTTCCCCTAAAAAGAGTGGAAGAAAATAAAGTAGGTAAAAACAATTAGCATCAAAGGAATAAACATAAAGATTGACCTTATTATTTCAATAGCAAAGAGTCCTCAAATGGGAGGAAAATATATCTACCAATATGCCATCTTCTCTGCACATAGATTTAAGAATAGAAGAGAGCTTATAAGTCAGGTAGCCCTATCTACAGGTAGCTAAGTGGCTCAGTGGATAAAATATTGGGCTTTGAGTCAGGAATAACTGAGTTCAAATTTGACTTCAGTCTTTTGCTAGCTGTGTGACTGTTGGCAGTTATTTAACCTCTTTTTGCCTAAATTGTCTGGAGAAGGAAATAGCAAACCTTCCTAATATCCTTGCCAAGAAAACCTCAAGGTTAGTATGGTTCACAGGGTCAAGAAGAATCAAACATGACTGAAACAACTGAACAACTACAAAACTGAAACCTCAGATCCAAATACTCACTCTTTAAGGCTTCCTGTGTGAACTTGAGCAAGTAATTAAATCTCTTTAGACCTCAATTTCCTTCTTTGCTAAAAGCATGAATTTAAGTTGATGGTCTATATCTTTTCTTTTAGCTCTAAATATGATTTTTCAATTTTGAAAAGAACCAGAATTCCAAGACTTGATAAGATTTTTTCAGTGTCATACGGGTTGTAAGTGGCAGAGTCAAGGATTTGAATCCATATTTTATGACTTCAAATCCAAAGCAATTTCTTCTATATTTCTATTTATATTAAGAGTTGAAAAGTACTTTTCTTACAACTATATGTTCTGTGTAACAATATCCTAATGAAAAAGAAATGGAGGTTCAACAAAGTTGTGACTTACTCATGGACCTATAGCTAAAATATGAGAGATCTTGGTTGCAAATCTTCAGTATGATATTTTCCTTTGGGTTCTGAAGAGCATCCATCAACCAAAAGGCATAGAACAAATTGGAATAGGAGACTGTATTATCCAGTGTTTTTTACACAGCAAATTAGTAGCAATTAGATTAGGGATTATTGGCAAAGCCCCACAGAATTTTACACCAGAGAGTATTTGTGGTGTCTCCAGCACCTCTTTTGATGAGCACTTGATAGTTTCATGTTATTTCTATTAATTAGTAGTTACATAGCCTGTCTTGCCTTCTTAACAAATGATAAAATGATTTTATATTTTTCATTGCCATCTTCTCTATTTGTGCTGTCTTCTAAGTCTAAAGATGCTTGAGGCTGGTGATTTTCCATCCTCTGTCTCATTTGATTGAAACAGTCCTTATGCACAGTTGATGCAATCATCTCTTGATTCATATATTTGTAAAATATAGACTGTTAGTACTTATATTTAGCTTATCAATGATGATAGGAGAGTGATCTTAATTTGCTAAATGTACCTGGTTCATTTTGGGGGTAGGTTCTTGCTGTGCCTGACACCCTTTTTTCAGGGACATTTTTCTTTCTGTTTTGGTATCTATTTTGAAATAGAAAAATTCCTTATTGGCCCACATGTCAAAATAGCATTAAAAATCTTTTAGTTAAGACCTGGAATAATTTTGTCCAGATAGTTTGCATTCAATTATATAAACATTTGATAAGCACCTACTTTGTGAGGAATTCTGTGTTATGAGGCTAGATGGGATAATATTGTTTATTGTAATGTTAATTGACATTTATAGAGATCTAAGGAATGAAGATATTTAAAGTGTTTTATCCAATTTTGCTCTTACAACAATTCTGCAAATTACAGGACAGCCTGAGGAGGCATAGTAGAATGAAAAATATGTGGTACTTGGAGTCTAAGGAGCCGGGTTTGAATGCTAGCTAAGCAATTTACTACATTTGTCAACTTGGGCAAGAAATTTACTTCTCTAGAATTCAGCTCCTCATCTGTAAAATGAGGGACTTGGACTAGATAAAACTTTAATATCTCTTCTGGATCAGAGATGTACAAATGACATTCTACAGATGAGGAAATTCATACTAAGAGTGTTTAAGTGACTTGTCCACTGGAGAACTTTGAGGTGGTCTTTAAAGAGTGAATAAAAATTCAACAAGGCAGAGAAGGGATGAGAGAATCTTCCAGTTACTAGAGTACAGAGTATTTACAAAGAATGTCAATCTGCCCAATATGACTATAGGGTAGAATAAAGAAAGAAGAATAGTATGAGGTAAAATTTGAGGGGTTGGTTAGCACCAGATTGAGGAGGCAATAGTACTATTAATAATCTACAGTTACCAATAAGCAGCCCAAAAGAGGTTCCCTTTCCTTTTCTACCTAAAGCTCCCCCTACTCTCAACCAGTTAAGTCTGGATTCACTCATGTCAGAGGCTGGTCTCTAATAAGAGGAGTTAGTCCCTTCCTCCTTCTCTTTGGTTTGTTTTGTTTCCCACCCTTGAGCCCCAGGAAAATTTCCTTACAATTTTTAGTTCTTGTTTCTAGTCTACCAAAAAGGAAAGCAGAATAATGTTCAATCTCCAAAGTAAATCAAGTATAATACAGATATTACTTTTTTATGGATAAAATAAAATGATTACCAGAAAGGGTCACAGAAAAATGGATTAACAGAGAAAATGATCAAGTATACCATGAGAATGACTAAAACACTGAGACATGAAGGCCTTTGCAGGACATTCCTCATTTCACTTTCACTCTTTACTATTTCCAATAGTCCACTTCTGACTAGGACTGATCAGAGCTCAAGTTCATCCTCTAGCCAGTGGTCATCCTCTCAAAGAGTGGTAGAGGAATTGTTATGCTTTCCTCCTAATGTATAGATAACATCTACTGAAGAATGTAGGAAGTCCAGAGGAATCAAAGTAGTCACATCTAGAAAGTCTGATTAAAAACCATTATTCAGTTATCTGTAATCTAGTGAAAAAACACAAAAGAGAAAGAGCAGGCAAATATTAAGGCACAACTTCCTGTGGCTTCAACTGAGTGCTAATGGCAATGTGGGAAAAAGAGAAAGTTTGTATTTTCATCTCAGTTTCTGAATGTCTATAGAGGCAGATTGTGATCACATCACAAATTGAAGTGAGAGAATGTGGATGGCATTCACTTCCTTTTTAGAAATCCAATGAGTTATTGATTCTTTGTGCCAGGTGCCCATTATGGATGCTTGATCATCTCAAATTACAAGAGTATTTTAATCTCAAGTCACTCAAGGCCAGAAGCAGTAGGTTTTGTCATAGTCAAAGTACCCAAGTGTTAAGCTAACACATGGGGTCAGATAGAATCAGGAAAGGCATCCTTATCCAAGGTAATAGGACCAATGATATCTTAGAAAGCAGTTTGGGGAGGAATCGTTATTATGGTTTTGAACATTTTGAATTTGATTTGCTGGTAAAGTATGTAAGTGAAGTTGTAATGTAGGTAAATAGAAATGAAGGGCTGATTTACTTTTCCTCATATCGATTAATAAATTAAAAATATTTATTGAATACCTAAATCAATCTCTTTGGGAAAGACAAAATTATTTTAAAATCATCAAAGATTTTCCTCTTGCTATTCCTGCATCCTACTTCCCTCTTCAAATATATTTTCACAATAAATTTCATGTTTTTATAATGCAGAAATTTTCTATTATTCTCTTTCTTGTCATCCTCTACTCAGTTTCCTCATCTAGCTAAGCTGACTGACTAATTTCCTTTCAGCTTTCAGGATATCATTAACATAAATCCTAGATATAAAGAATGATTCTGGGCTTGATTAACCATGATGCTGTTCAGGCCCTTGACTGCTGCCCATCTCCCTTCCTGTTTAATTTTTAAGAATATAATTGCATATGCATAAAGCATTTGATAATGGTGGGAAGAACAGTAAGTAGATGAAATGAGCTTTAAAAAAAGCTATGAGTCACTAAGAGTTCAATGGGAGGTTAGGTCCATGAAATAGGATGCTAGAAGTATTGGTTAAAACAATTTTGCAGTTTTGATTAAAACTGTATTATTGTTTCCCTAGCTGAAACACCCTCTGTTTTATTTTCTGACCTTAAAAATTCTAATAAATCATTATGGGGTCAGCTCAAGACCCTTGTTCTTCCAATTCGCACTATTTTCTCTATTCTCTGAAATCTTAAAAATCCTATTGTTATAACATCCATTCAACAAAGACTAACATAATACCTTATGTAACAAGTTGTAGGGAGATATTAACTTAATTCCTGTCCATGTTTTTGTATGATTCTGACATCATTAAGCATTTCATTATACCCAGAAAATCCACTAAGTGCAGATTATCTTTAAGTTGCCTATCTGTATCAATATAAAATGTCTCCATATTGGAGTATGTACCCTGTGGCAATGTCTTTAGCAGTTGGAACTAAAAATAAACTACATAAACTCCTATGCCTGCCTTCCCAAACCATATACAAACCATTTAGAGTTACTATGTGTTTTTAGCCTCTTGAAGACCTAAATACAGTGCTAAATATAGAAAAATTCCTATTAGAATCTTGCTAAATACTTGTGAAAAGAGTTGTCAATCTTTTCCAGATTTAACCCCAAAATATCTGTATTACTCATCCTCTCCTTTCCACTCACACTACTCTTACCTTACTTTAGACTTGCATCATTCATAATATCCTAATGACTTGCCTCCCTTCTCCAAGTGTCTCTCATCTGCAGTCTTTTACAAAGCTGCCAAATTCATTTCTGAAACTTACAGACCTTATGATCTCATTACCCTTCTCGAATGCTATAGAAGATCTGGAAAGACTTATATAAAGTGATTTGCAAAGTGAAATGAGTAGAACCAAGAGGACCTTATACATAGAAATGGCAATAAAGTACAATGATCAATTGTGAATGCCAACTATTAGCAGCAATGCAAGAATCCAGGACAACTCCAAGGGGCTGATGGTGAAAAAGACTATCCACTGCCATAGAAAGAATGGATGTAGTCTGAATGCAGCCTGAAGCATACCATTCTTCATTTTATTTTTGCCATGACTTTTTCTCTATTGTAAGTGATATGTCTCCTTTTACATTGTGATGAATACAGGAATATGTATTGCATGTTAACACAGGTACCATCTATATCATATTATATCATATTTCCTGCAATCTTGGAAGGAGCAGGGGAGAAGTAGGAGGGAAAGAACATGGATCACAAAATGTCATAAAACGATTACTGACATTTTTATTGGCATGTAATTTGGAAATAATAATGTTTAGAAGCTTTCCAAGGTGTCTTCTTATTTCTAGAATCGAATGCAGACTCATTACACTGGCATGTGGAGTTCTTTATAATCTGATTCCAAGGTACTCTTTCAGAATTATTTCACTGAAGATCTTTTGCATAAGGACAGAGTCCCCAAATTTCAAGGTTTCAAAGACACTCAGAGGCCATCTCTTAAAATTACTGTATGAACCAAAAACCCCTACACAACATATATAACAAAATGCTCTCACACCTTGAATATAGAGACCTCAATGAAGAAGGGAATCTGTTCTCTGGAGTCAGTATGTTACAGTTTTAAATAGTTCAAACTTTCAGGAAGTGTTTATATTTAACCACCTGAAACTGCTTCTCAGTGAATTAAAATTATTGTGCCTAGTTATATCCTTGGAAGCCAAGAAGAAGAAACCTAATTTATACATATGTATATATGCATACATATACCTGTGAATGTGTGTATATGAAAGAAATACAAATTATTGATTATAGTTGATCCTTCAGAACATACTGAAATGTATCTTTTGTGTATCTCCAGTTTATCAATGTCCTTTCTAAAACCTGCTGCCTAGAACTGAAAATAGTACTTGAAAAGGGTACTGATTATGACATTACAGTGTAGCATCACATCACTGGTAAATGAGACAATAAACATTCATTTATTAAGCACCTACTATGCATTAGGCACTCTGCTAAAAGCTAGCGGTACAAACATTTAAAAATTACCTTGAGGAGGTTACTTTCTCTAGGAATATTAAAATGTATACATATTTATATATACAAATATGTGTATATATGCATATGTTTAAAATTATATGACAGTAATCTTGTATATAATTTCTATATCTGTATATGCTATACATTTAGTTATTTTGGAATTTAATAACAGCTAGCGTTTTATAGTTCTTTGAAGTTGACACATGTTAACTCATTTGCTCCTCAAAACACCCATTTTATAGATGACATGTCTGAGATCTGATGGAGGTTAAATGACTTGTCTAAAGATACGTAACTAATAAATGCCTGTGACAAGATTCAAACTCAGATCTTCTTGATTCTAAGTCTAATTATTTGTTTACCACATAGCTACCTGGAGATTAGAAATACCTCATCCTCAGAAAAACACAAATTTTATTCTTCTATCCCTCCTATCATTCTATGTTTCTTCTCTCCTACCTCCCCCTTCCTGTAGCCAACAAGCAATTCAACTAGATTTTATATGTATCCTTGGTCAAGGCTTATTTCTATATTATCAATATTTGCAATAGAGTGATCATTTAGAGGCTGTATCCCCAATCACAATTATGTCCCCATTGAACCATGTGATCAAGTAAATGTTTTTGTTCTCTGTTTCTACTCCCACATTTCTTTCTCTGGATGTAGATAGGGTTCTTTCTCATAAGTCCCTCAGAAATGTCCTGAGTGATTGCATTGCTGCTAGTACAGAAGTCTGTTACATTTGATTTTACCACAGTGTATCGGTCTCTGTGTACAATGTTCCCCTGGTTCTGCTCCTTTCACTCTGCATAAATTCCTAGAGGTCATTCCAGTTCACATGGAATTCCTCCAGTTCATTATTCCTTTTTAGCACAATAGTATTCCATAATCAATAGATACCACAATTTGTTCAGCCATTCCTCCAATTGGACATCCCCCCATTTTCCAATTTTATGCCATCACAAAGAGCGTGGCTATAGTTTTGTACAAGTCTTTTTCCTTATTATCTCTTTGGGGTACAAACCTAACAGTGGTATGGCTGGATCAAAGGGCAGACACTAATTTAAAGCCCTTTGGGCATAATTCCAAATTGCTTTCCAGAATGGTCGAATCAATTCACAACTCTATCAGCAATGTGTTCCAATTTTGCCACATCCTCTCCAACATTTATTACTTTCCTTTGTTGTCATGTTAACCAATCTGCTAGATGTGAGGTGGTGCCTCCCAGTTGTTTTGATTTGCATTTCTCTAATTATAAGGGATTTAGAACATTTTTTTCAAGTTTTGATTTCTTTATCTGAAAATTGTCTATTCATGTCCCTTCCCCACTTATCTGTTGGAAAATGGTCTGATTTTTTTGTACAATTGATTTATTTCCTTATTTATTTGATAAATTAGACCTTTGTCAGAGATTTTTGTTATAAAGATTTTTTCGCAATTGTTACTTCCCTTCTAATTTTAGATGTATTGGTTTTGTTTGTACAAAACCTTTTTACTTTAATGTAATCAAACTTATTTGTTTTATATTTTGTGGTATTCTCTATTTCTTTCTTGATCTTAAATTCTTTTCTTTCCCATAGATCTGACAGGAATACTATTCTATGTTCACTTAATTTACTTATAATTTCCTTCTTTATATTTAAGACATTTACCCATTCCGAATTTATCTTGGTATAGGATGTGAGATGTTGATCTAAACCTAATATCTCCCATACTGTTTTCCAAGTTTCCCAGTAGTTTTTGTCAAACAGTGGGTTCCTGTCCCCAAATCTTGGTTCTTTGGGTTTATCTTGCTGAGTACATTTACCCCAAGTCTATTCCATTGATCGTCCCATCTGTTTCTTAGCCAGTAACATATTGTTTTGATTACCACTGCTTTATAGTACAGTTTAAGATCTGGTACTGCTAGGCCCCTATCCTTCAAAAATCCAGTTTCTAACCTCATCCTTTTACCAAGATTGCTTTCTATAAAGTTATTAAAAAAAACTTTTGTTGAAAACAACTTTTTTCTCAATTCTCATTTTTCTTAAGCTCACTGCAACCCAGTCTGACACTGTCCTTTCTCTCTCTTTCTTTCTTTATTCCTTCTAAATTTTAGACAATAATCTCTCCTTGTTGTTCTCCTATATGCTTGCTCTTTCTCAGTCTTCTTTAGTGAACTGTCGGGTCTTGCCCTCCATAGAACCTTCACTAGGGCTCTGTCCAAGAATCTCTTCATTCTATTCCATTGTTCTTGGTGATCTCATTAGCTTCATCAGATTTAATTGCCATCTCCATGCTAATTATTCTCAAACCTACCTATCCTCTCTGCTGACCTCCAGTCTTATATCTACAGTTCTCTTTTAGATATCCTAAACTGGATATCTCAAAGACATCTTGACCTCAATATATCCAAAGCTAAACTAATTGTCTTTCACCTAAAGCATTCTTCCCCTAAAGTTTTCCATTATTCATAAGGACAAGACTATCCTCTACAATGCTGCCAACTGAGGTTTCATCCCCAACACTTACCACTCACCTGCCCCGTCCCCACAAACATAAATCCAATTTGTCACTAAAGCCTTTGATTTCACTTTTGAAATATCTCTGAAATATGATTCCTTCTCTTCTCTGTTACCTGAATCAGGCCCTCAGTATGTCATACTTAGACTAGAACAAAAGCCTTCAGAAAGATTTGTATACCTCCTATATCTTCTTACTGAAACCCATCCTCCAATCCAAAATGATTTTCTCGAAATGAGGATCCAACCATGTGACCAATTTTCTCCATAAACTCCAGGGGCTTTCTCTCTATCATCTCCAGGTACAAATACAAAATATTTTGTTTGGCATTCAAAAGCCTTCATAACCTATTTTCCATGTTAAACCTTTCCCCTCTTCTTTTTTTATATCATTTCTTTTTTTAACATATATATAACATTATATAGCATAAGAACATGATACATATTATTTGTTATAAATATGTAATAAATTATAGTAAATATATTCATTCAAAAGAAACAAATTCTTTTCATATTAGTTCTGTCCAAAAATGTATCTATGTATGTATATATATAATTATATAATCATATAATACATATTTTCCTGTTTGTTATGTTGCAAAACAAGACACATATAGCCCATGTTGGAAAAAATAATTGAGGAAATAAAATGAAGAATGATATGATTCAATCCTCATTTGGATTCTGTCTCTTCCTTCTATGGTGGTGGATATCTTTTTTTGTCAAGAATACCATGGAGTTGTATTGGATACTTGCCTTTTGAATAATAGGTCAGGGACAACTGACTATACGTCACTATACATTATTGTTGTTACTGTGTGCAGTGTTCTCCTTTCTTGCTTTTTTACATCTTACTCCTTTGCCATATTCTATTCAACTAGTGATGCTGGTGAACTTGTCATCACATAAACAAGACACATCATTTCTCAGCTACAGATAATTTTGGTTTTTTTATTTCTGTCCTTCATGTTTGGAATGCTCTCTCTCTTTATCTCTGACCTCTGTATTCCCTGAATCCTTTCAGATTCCATTGAAAATCTTCTGTTCTAGAGCAAGGCATTCATTCCCATAAACACTTGCCTTGTGTTTATTTTTTTCTATTTATCCTACTTATAGCTTGCTTGTGGAGATTTGTTCGCTTTTTATCTTCTCTTTCAGATTGTGAAATTCTTAAAGGCAGGGACATTTTTGCCTCTTTTTTGTAATAATAATGCTTAGCACAGTTCCTGGCACATAGTAGGTGCTTATAAGTGCTTATTGACTGAAAGCAAAGGCTAGTATCATGTATGTATGTTACAACTTAAGATGCACTTGATTTTGTTTTACTGTATCTTGATGTTCCATCAAGTCATTAACTTCTATTTGTCCAATTCTAATTTTTAAAGAATAAATTTCTTCTATGTCATTTTAGTCCTCTTTTTTCATTTGGTCCCTTCTACTTTTCATGGAACTCTTTTCTTCTTTGGATTTTTTTTGCCTCTTTTCCCAGTAGGTCAACCTATTGTTTATTTTTAAATTCTTTTCTTCTTTGCACTTTTGTGCCTCTTTTTCCAGTTGACCAATTTTGATTTTTAAGCCATCTTCTTTTCATATTACTTTCATTGTTCCCTCATTTTTCTTCCCATTTTCTTCAACTTTTCTTATTTGATTTTTAATTCCTTTTTGAATTCTTCCAGCACTTGAAACCAATTTCTATCTCTTTTTAAAGTTTTGTGGTTTTGAAAGCACATGGTTGCTTGGATCTCACTATCCCCTAATGACTCTGTGCTTTGTTCTTTGTCTCCATTGAAATTTTCAAGAGTCAGCTGCTTCATTTGGTGTTTGTTCATTGTCCCAGTCTTTTTTTGCCTGTGGACTGGGTATTCTGAAAGTTGATGATTCTGTCTCCTCTGCTGATGGCTTATAGGTCTCAGCATTCAGAGCTATTTTGTCCTAGGGCCAAGAGCTTCAGCACAGTGCAGACTTGAAGGGACCAAGCTTCCAGGAGGACTTCCAGGCCTCACTATTGGCTGGTGTAAGGGCCTGGGGTTTCAAGGAATGGGTCTGGGATCTGGGATAGTGTAGGTAGAGTCCTCAGATCTTGAAATCAGCCTATGTCCCGGCTTGCAGCCTGGTGGAGTATGTGGGGAGTGATCTTCCAGCACTCCTCTGTGTGCAGTTTTGTTTTTGATCTGCCATTATCCAATGAAAATCCCACAAAAATTGATTGTCTCTGCTCACTGGAAGAGCCCTCTTACTCCATTTTCCAGTTGGTTTTTGACTCTTGTCAGTTTGAGACTCTTGTCACTTTTAAAACATTGGTTTGGAAAGATCATCAGTGGGTTTTCAGCTTTCACTGCTCCAAAGCTGCCATCTTGGTTCTGCCCCCTCTAGATGCATTTGGGTAGATAGCAGACTTTTTCAATAGGAAAGTAGGATTTGGACAGAAGTTTGAATCCTGGCTTCACTTTCTCTGTACCCTGAACAAGTAACTTCACTGATTTTCCTCATCTATAACAGGAGGGGATTGGACAAAATGTCTTTAAGATTCCATTTCTGCTCTAGGATCCTATAACGTACAATGATTATACTATCCAACCAGAACAATGGTTATATCTCTTTCCTTCACCTTTTACTTTTTCCCTTGTACAACAAAAGAAAAACAAAAAAAATCTTGCTCTGAGTTTCCATTATTAATCTGATCTTATTCTGGGCATTAGTTCTTCTACACTATTATTAGAGAACATAACCAATGATTTTGTATACATTCTCTCCTAATTAAACCTGCCTTTATGTATTTTTTCAGATGTCATTTATAAAATTAAATTAGTCAATAAGTTCAGAAAGTTAGTCAACATATACTCCGGGGCATTCATATCAATTTCTCTTGGCAATTCCCTCCTTTCCTGTACATAGAAATTACTTCTCTTTGTTTCTTCAGAATTTCATCCTTTAGAGCAGTGATTCCCAAACTTTTTTGGCCTACTGTCCCCTTTCCAGAAAAGAATATTATTATGGTCCTCTGTCACATACTATCACTGCCCCCTTACAGTTATTCACAGCCCCCAAATGCACCTGTGGCCATCACTGTCCCCCTGGATCGCTGCAGTACCCACCAAGGGGTAGTAGCGCCCTCTTCGGGAATCACTGCTTTAGAGCTTCTTGGGCTGATTCCCCAGTAGAATTTTAGGAAAATTGGATCCTATCATATCTATTCACTCTCTGTATCCTCTAAAAACCTAGAATTGATAATGTGCTACGCCTAGATTTCTATGACTTCTCTTTGACACATTCTAAGTATTAGCCAATTGCCCTGCAGTTTCTTACCATTCACATCCTGCAACCCTTTCCTCTTTATTGGTGAGTATAAGGCCAAAGATAGAACTTACTTGTGTTGATCAGTTGATCTCTTCTTTTTTAAACTCATATTAGATATTTTAATAACAAAAATCAATTTTTTTCAACTTAATCTTTCCCATACCTATACCCAAAAGGGAAAAATATGACTGGTACTTATAGTAAATTTGTGTTTTGGACATGTTCAGAAAATTGTCTCATTTTTATCTTTAGAACTTCACCTCTCTATAATAAGATGGGTCTTCCTCAGACCACCGGAATCAGGATTGGTAATTGCCTTGATCCAAGCTGTTGAGTCTTCCATATCTGTATATATTTAGAATTTTATTTCACAAATTTTATGTCAGTCTCTTTACTTCACTTTGTATCAGTCCATAAAATCTCAGGATTCTTAGAAATTATCTCTCAATCAGTTTAGATAGTATAACTGTGTTTATATTTTATACAATAAAATATTATCTTTTCCCAGATGATAAGTACTTTCTCAGTGTTCAGTTCTTCCTCACTATAACAAACCTAACATAAACATTTGTATACATATAGCTCATTTTCTCTTTCTTTTTTTATGCCTTTTTGATATAGACACTGGAAGTGGCATATCTGGATAAATAGGCATGCAGAAATTAGTAATTTTGGGGGGACATAGTTCCAAAATGCTTTATAAGATAACTAAAATGCAGCCTCAACAATAGGACATTATTGTGAATATTTTCCCACAGGCAAACAAACTTTCATATTATTTCTTTTGTCAACTTAAACCACCTAATGAGCATGATGTGAAACCTTAGTATTTTCTTAATTTATAATACTGTCAACATTTTGGCTTATTTTTCTATGACTATTGAAGTTTGGATTTCTTTTTTAGATAGCTGCTTGATCGTATATTTTGATTATTTATCAATAAAGGGATGGTGGTTTTTATAAATTTTTTAAAATTTACATTAACTTGCAAATGAAATTATTTTCAAAGTAATTTGCTAAGTCCTTCCAGTCTCATAACTTTTCTTTCTAATTTTAGCTGAATTGGTTTTCTTTGGCTTTAGTTATGCAAAAACATTTTTGTAATTGTATATAATCATAATTTTCCATTTTATCTTCAATGATTCTATTTTTGTTGGATAATTATCTCTTTCCTATTCATTACCAAATAGTATTTTATTTCTTGTTCATGCTTTTTTTCTTATGATTTTATCCTCCATTTCTAATTCCTGTGTTCATTTGCATATTTTTAATATATTACTTGAGAGGTTGGTTTTTGGTAGTTTATGCCAGACTCCTTTCAAGATTTCCTAGCTTTTTTGGGCAAACAGTGAGTTCTTACCCTAATAGCTAGGGTCTTAGTTTTGCCATCCACTTTGCTACTGCAATACTTTGCTTTTATATATTGCATAGCTAATTTGTTTCCTCTCTTTTTCTTTTTCTTTATCCATACCAAAGTCTCTTGATGATTATCATGTTGTTGTATAGATTGGTATCTGCTAGGTTCCTTAATATCTCAGTTTTTAATATTATATATATGTATATGTGTGTATGCATATATAATATATATACATATATAAAGCCTTGATTTCTTGCTCCTATAGATTATTTTTTCTATATATCTATTTATTTATTCTATAATTTGATTAGTATGGCACTAAAGAATTCCTCTAATTTGTTTACTTCACTTTGGAAGGATCAATTTTTAAAGACAAATCTAGAAATTATTAGACTGGTAGTCTACTGTTTTGGAGAGAAAGTTATTATCTGGATAATTAAAATTTCTTTTCATTACTGTAGTATGATTCCATGTCACATTTCTGATCTGTTTCTCAAACTCCTCATCTCTATTACTTTTATATATAGATTATCTGAAGTATATTTTTATGGCAGATTTCCACACAGAGACTAAGGGTACTATGTTATGTCAGAGATAAGCTTAGTGCTACCATTTCTCTATTGCAAGTCTATGCTGTGCTAGGGAAAAGTAAACTGCTTTTTAGTAACTGATAACTTCCAAATGCCTCCTTTCATCTCAACATCAAATCTGAATTAAGAGAGCTGACATTACAGCCAATTCTAACATTATGGGCTTTACTTATGTCTACAATTTTAATGAATTTTTGCCCATGTAAACATCTTTACTCATTTCTTATTCCAATGTTATATTCCACTGTTATAACTATACTCTCTGATAACTGGTTTTTTGGAATTAGTTAAAAGCCCTTTTCACTAATTTCCAATATTCCATGCAAATATTCTTTGGGCTTTCACATTTAGCCCACTTTCAGTTTACTTATTCCCAGTTAGGAATCCATTATCCCTATATTTTAAGATAAACTCTTGAAATTAAAATATTTTTAAATGCAAGTTTCTCAAATAAGTCTGATTTCAAGATACACATTTATTTTATTTTATTTTCCCCTGACTTTGTCTTATGTTCACAGGGTATTGATGAAATGATACTGGTGAAACTATTGTTATAATATGATTTTATAATTCTTATTAATATTTTCTAGATTCCTTCTGAAAGCATCATCTATCTACCTGTGAATAGTGGAGAATTATTTATTAGCCATTTGGTCTGACAAGTTGATGAAATTACTCATCTTTAGTAAATGTCTGATGAAGATGCATCATCATCATCATTATATTATTATTATTATACCAACAAAATAATCACCTCTATACCCCTCAACAGTAATACATCCTAATTGTTCAACTCTCCTATCATAGAGAAAAGCAGTGTCATTATGGATAGTGTATTATATCTGGCATCAGGAAGACCTGAGTTCAAATCTGGTCTCAGACACTTAAGAGCTAAGATTCTGAGCAATTCATTTAATTTCATTTTGTCTTAGTTTTCTCAAGTATAAAATGGAGACAAAAGAATATCTATTGTTCAAGATTGTTGTGAAAATCAATGAATTAATTGAAAAAAAGCACTTGGCAAAGTGTGTGACACATAGTATTCTCTAAACAAATGCTTATTTACATCACATATAATGCCATTTCTTATATAGTCAATAATATCAGAGATATATAAATTATAATCATAACCTAGATATAGTGTATCGCTCATTTCACCTGAGAACATCAGTGCATTCACATCATCAAACCTTATAAGCAATGGCTTCTTCAAAATAACTTGTTCTGCTCTCATTGTAACATATCTCATCCCTATTATTTAGCATCAGTAATCTAAAAAACACAGGACTTCTGAATAACTAAAAATGAGTAGCCCATTCCAGCAACTGGAGAAGTTCATGGTGGGTATGAACAGCATACAGAGCAAAATGAAAAAAGAGTTCTAAAAATCAAGAGGAAAAAGCTTCATCAGAGAACTGTAAAAATGAAAGGTAGATGGCCTGGTCACATCCTACAATCCAAAGATGACAAATAGACTGCCAAAGTGATTCTTTCTTACCATCCAATTTTGGGGAGAAAGTAAGGAAAGTTTTCAGCACATTAGGTTCAACTATGAGGTAAACTTCTAAGAAAAATGTTGGAAAGTTGTACAGAGTGAGCCAGAATGGATGAACAACAACCTACCTTGTCTGAAGGAACATCCAAAGAGATGGAATAATAGAATCTCTTGAATATTTGAGTATATCCTGCAAACATAAGAGAAATTCATGTACTTTCTTGAACACTGTTGTTAATTAACTTTGTGTCTCTCTTTTTTAAAATTAAATTAATTAAATATTCTATTTCTGCCTCCACTGCCTCTTGTAAGAATTTATTAAATTCCTGACTTTTGTTGAAAAATCAATCTTTATTTCATTTATGTTTGATTTCTTTTTCGTGTTTTGTTTTGGAATACATTCTTTGATTTATTTAGAATAAAAAATTCCTGAGTATTTGACATTTTTTCTTTTATCATTAAAACATTTTTTTCTCTTGACTGCTTGTAAAAACAGTTCTTTATTTTTAAAATGGTATTATCTATCATTAAATTAAATTTAAAAGTAAAATATTTTATTATTATTACTAAAATAAAATAAAATCATTAAAATAAAAATTTCAAGGTTCTTATCCCACTTTCCCCATATATTTTTCAAGAAATCTGTAAATTTGTTTGATAGTTGCTTTGCTGTCTTTGCTAAATTTCTAGGAGTTTTGTGTATTATTTCCTGAAGTAGAGAATTCAGGCCTTTTATTGTTCTTATATGTATGCAAAACCCATAATTCTAAAATCTTATTTTCATCATCAGTTCCTTTAACTTGTAAAAAATTGATACAATTTTTAAAATTTAATTACTGCCCTTTGATTCTCTTCTGCCTAATATTTTTCCAATTTTGTGTTTTTTCATTCCAAACTTATTTTTTCTATTTTTCAAAGCTTATACTTTGGAGATGTTGTTAATTTTGTATTACTATTTCAATCATATATATTTAATCTTGCTATTAGCTCTCTGATTTCTGACTTTCATTTGACTATCTTTTTAAAGTTTCACCCCCTTTTCTCCCCTTTTAAAGTTTTCACCCTGATGCAAGTTTTTAATTTTTTTTTCCTCACTTATCTCTGGAGTTTGCAGAATTTAATCTTAAATTGGGGTGTTTTAGTTAACTTTCCTTGATGATGTACCTTTTCCTAATATTTGGGCCTCTCTTTAAAATTTTATGCATTATTCATTTTATCTTCAAGAGACTCTCTTTTGGTTTATACATAGTAGACTATGTTTTTATGATAGCTTCCTCCTTTAGCCTATGGAGTTTTCAACTTCTCCCTTGCATACCAAGTTGCTTTTCCAGTTTTCTTTCCTCAGTTTCTTCTACCTTTCACAGCTATGCCGATTCCTGAGGCAGTTGGAAGCCTTTAAACATAGAAGATATGAGTCAAGCAATGTAAATCCCAGTCCAGATTTTCTCAAGGGTAATTCCAATTGTATTTCTAGTAACCTTTCCCACAGGCATAGAACTTTTTCCTTGTATCATACTTTATTTTTTACAAATGTCTACACTACCAGGTATCCTTATAACCTCCACTAATCCCATTCATTTTTCCTTCCAAGGCTGTTTTCCTTTTTTTTGTGTCATTGAGAAAAAGCAATATTTTCCACTTTTACAATTAGTAAAGCTTTCATAATTCTGGACATCACGTAAGAAGCCAAAACTACAATGGAGAGTATGGAGTACGAAGTAAAGAAATATGTCAGAGACAGCAAGTCTCAGTTAAAGTGTTGTCTCTAACACACAGTGGCTATATTTATAATATTAGAGAGAAAGATGATAGAAAGAGATACATAGATACATTTCTATATAATGGAAATATAATATATCTATATAAATTTCTTATAGTCAAAGAGTACTGTGGAACTTGGAACTAGGTGAATAATAGTGGCTCCTAAATGAAATTATCTATCTATCTATCTATCTAGAGCAGTGATGGGCAAACGTTTTAAAGAAGGGACCAAAGGAAAGGAAATGTTCTCCTGTCAGTCTGTTTCTAAGGCAACTCTTTCAAAGTTTCATTGTATTGTATTCTACTCATTGTATTCATCAAATTAGGAATAATGTCCCACAGCTGGATAGAACATTTCAGGGTGCCTCATCTGGCCCATGGGCTGTAGTTTGCTCATCATTTATCTATAAAGATAGATAGATATATTGTACATTTTTAGAAATAAAAAGAATTATAGTATGCCCATCTAAATCATTTAAGTCAAACTATGCCTAAGAAAGAATTTCATTTATAGCACATATGAATAACAATGATCCTGCCTTTGTTTGAAGAACTCCAGTGAATAGAAACCTATTTTCTAGGTGCTATAATGAATAAAGGGATCAACTTGAAATAAGAAAAATATGACTTTGAAACCTGCCTCATTTCTATCATAGTGTCTAGCAGAATTACATATGTATAGCTGGAGCTCTAAAATGATGATGAATGATAACGATGATGTTGATGATTATTGACATTTTTATAGTGGTTAATTATGCCGAAGTATTTTACAGACTGTCATTTAATCTTCATAACATCCCTGTGAAATAGGGAGGTATTATAATTAATATTAGTATTATTTTTATTGATCAGGAACATGCCACTCAGAAAGGGTAAATGGTTAATTGAAAATGAAACAATTGGTAAATTATGCGGCAAAACTTGACCTAAAGTTTGCTACTTCTGGCACAAGTATCTTTTAATTATGCAGTGGTGTTTCATGATTTTTCCCAATATAAAAAACATCAGAATAAAGAAAACCTGGCATAGTGGGAAAGGGGGAAACCTCGAATTTAGGAATGCCTGACTTCAGTCCCTGACTGAAACATCTTGGTTTTGTGACCATGTTCAAATACGTCACTTAACTTCTTTATGCACCAGGAAATGAAGAGTTTTAAGTACCAGTCATATACCTGCACAGGCTAAGGGAGTTTTGACATCAGAAGCTCCCTATCTAATGAGATCACATACCGGAAACTCTCCCCAACACTTCCCTTAAATGTAACAAAAAAGAAACAAAGACACTAGAAGGAATCGATAACCATTTATTATGTGACTATCTTATGCTGGTTACAGTACCAAGAGTTGTGAAAATAAAGTTAAAAACAGTACCTTAGAGGTATCTTCTTTCTACCAATTAGCCACCACTAAAATATTAAAAGTCAGTTATCATGCCATACTGCCAATCTTTTGCCATCAATTAATCAGCAAATATGTTAAGTGCCTACTATGTGTTAGACTTTGGAGACAAAACTACAAAGAAAGAAGTAATTGTCTTTTTCAAAGGGTTTGTAATCTAAAGGAAAAGACAGCAGGTGCATATAAAATATAAACAGCATAAATACAAAATGCACACATGCATATATGTATATATGTATATATTTACAAATGATAAATATGAGGTAGCTTGGGAGGGTAAGCAGTAGTAATTGGATAATCAGGAAACTCTCCATACTTCTGGGGAATTCTATAAGACAGAGGTAAGGAGTGCGTATATTCTGGGGATAGGAGATGGTCTCTGCAGAGCATAGGAGTGGAGATGACAGATAGTGTATTATGATTCCAGAAGAGAGAGAAGACCAATTTGTCTGGATTGAATAGTACAAGTAGGGGAATAATGTTCAATGAGGCTAGAAAGACAGGTTTGTGGCAAGGTTGTATAAGGCTGTAATAATTATTAAGAAGTTCAGATTTTATTCCAGGGTAGTAGAAAGTCACTGGAGCTGGTTGAGTACAGGTATTACATAGTCAGATCTATTCTGAAGTAAAATAATTTTGGAAGTTGGAGGTAGAATGGAACAGAGTGGAAAGAGACTTGAGTCAGGGACACGTATTAAGAAAAATTTTTTTTTATAATCTAGGCAAAAAATGATGAGGGTTTGAGTTAAGGAGGCAAATGTGTGAATGCATAGAATGGGTAAGATGTGAGAGGTGTTGTGAAATTGGGAAGGTTGGGTAAGAGGTCCAGGATGACAGTGAAAAAACAAACTCAATAAATTATGTGGAGGTGTATCCCACATAAATAGGGCAATTTGAAATGGAAATTTTAGGGGAAAAGGTAATATGATTTCAGTTTTATTTGTTGATTTTAAGATATCTCAAGGACATGCATTTGAAATGTTCAATATATGATTAATAATATATAATTCAATCAATAGAGAGAAATACTAAGGCTAGAAAGCTATCTGGGAGTTAGAATTTTCTTGGGAATCAAAAAGTTGAATGGCAATTTGACAAATTTCCTGTTTCTTTTTTAATAGTTTATTCCAGGGTAGATATTTGAAAAGAGACAAATTTTCAAGTACAATTGCTAAAAAGTTGCAATATTACTTCTTCAGCGTACATAGCCATTCCTCCTTTGAGATATGAGACAAGGTGTACACAGAATGCTTTATATATATGTATGTATGTATATACATACATATATATAAATATTTGAGACTAAGTAAAGGGGAAAAATATTGCTCCACTGAGAAAGAACAAATTAAAATAACCAGTTGGATAATTCTAACAGTGATTAATTGAGAGGATTATATCCTTGGAAGCATAAGAAACTGTATCCATCTCCTATAGCTATAACCAAGAACCTATAATTACATCAGTATATTTTTGCCTTTTTTAGGGATCATCACAGCATGAAAGAAAGGCAACTAGAGTGGGAAATATAGTATTCATAACATAATTCAGAAAAGCTTATCTTACAGATGAATTAACTGTTCATCAAAGCTCCTTTTCTCATTTTTTTACAATCCTGTGGTCCTCAGAAACTAAAGGAAGACAATGTGACTTAGTAATCAAAAGATATTCATGGAAAGCACAGATTGTCATAATAGAGAGCAGTATCTAAAACTCCAAATAACCTTAGAACCAAGATGTCAAACAATGATATACTATTCCTTTCTCATTATAAAGATAATTTTGGAGCTAATGGCATTAAAATGTTCCATGATGAGCTATTATTAAAGGTATTTGCATGAAATAATAACAATATGTACTTTTAAAATTCTGTTCTAGGATGAAAACAATAGGCCAATCTGATCCTCTGTTTCAAAAAGTTCTAAGCAAAGGTCATGTCCAAGTTTCCAATACTGATATTCTTATACATATCTAGGAAGAAATAGGCAGATAAAAATTTTGAATATTCATGGATGGTGAGAAATGATTCTCAGATGGCTGCCAACCATCATAGAATATGAGTGGATGATCCACTCAAAGCTTTTTAAAGAGATTAAAACATTTTTTGTAAAGCTCATAGCATATTTATCCTTATTTTCATAAATGGAAGTGAGACTCAAAGAATTTGAGTAATTTGCCCAAAGCCATAGAAGTAAACCACTATCAGAATGCAAATTATTATGTTTCCCTTCTATTTCTGAAATAGTAGTGATTGCATGTTAACATACATCTATCTCACAAAAGAAATTATGAAGGAATTTCATAAAATGTCTGCAATTTTTATTTAGCACTTCCTCTTTGTGATCACCTTTATTCTGACAACATTAATTATAACCTTTAAGCATGTAATTCCAAAATACTTTAATCTAGTACTGAAATCTCTCACAAACTCTGGAAATTTATTTCCAACTATACCTATATTTAGAAAGGCTGATGTCCTCTCAAATTCAGTACAGACATAGCTCATTTTACTGTGTTTTGTTTTATTGTCATATTTTGGCAATTTTCACAGTATTTCAAACTTTTTCATCATCCTTATTATTATTATATCCATTATGGTGATCTGTGATCAATGATCTTTGATATTACAATTGTAATTGTTTTGGGGACTATACTATGTAAGATGTGAACTTAATCAATAAATGTTGGGTGTATTCTGACTACTCAACCAACTGGCCATCATCTTGTCTCCCTTTCCTTGGGCTTCCCTATTCCCTGAGATATAACAATATTAAAATCAGTCCAGTTAATAATTATATACTGACCTCTAAGTGTTCAAATGAAAGGAAGAGTCAGTTGGTGTGGCAAACTTCATTGCTATCTTATTTCAAGAAACTGCCACAGCCACCTTTACCTTCAACAACTAGCATCCTGATCAGTGAGCAGCCATCTAATTTGAGGTTTCCACCATCAAAATTATTATGTTTCACTTAAGGCTTAGATTATGATTAGCATTTTATCAATAAAGTATTTTCTAATTTAAAGTATATGTACCTTTTGTTAGACATATTATTGCATACTTAAGAGACTACAGTATATTAAAAAACATAACTTTTACATGCAAAGAGAAACAAAAAAAATTGGTGTGATTTGCTTTATTCTGATATTCACTTTATTTTAGTTATCTGGAACCAAAACTGTAATATCTCTGAGGTATTCCTATGTAAAATTAATTCATCAGGTTAATGGGCAACATCTCTTCTTCTTTATTCTCTCTGTTAATGGTACCTTTAATCACCTATTCTTGAAATATCTCTTATTTTCACTACTTATTCTCTCTTAATTTCCACTTATGATTACCAAGTCATATTGTTTCTTCCTTCATACTCTTCCTTTCTTTTTTTAAAACCCTTAACTTCTGTGTATTGCCTCCTTGGTGAAGAGTGGTAAGTGTGGGCAATGGGGGTCAAGTGACTTGCCCAGGGTCACATAGCTGGGAAGTGTCTGAGGCCCAATTTGAACCTAGGACCTCCCATCTCTAGGCTTCATACTCTTTCTCATGTGAATCATCTCCTTTCTTTTACCACCATCCTTCTGTCAGAACAAATTGTCACCCATCCAAACTAGTACTTTCCTAGTGTATATTTTAATCCTTTCTTATTTCCAAGTCACCCTTCACATCAATATCTTATTAATATTCCTCCTATACACAGCTCTGTTTACAGAAATCCTTGCATAAAACCCTTCAGTGTTTCCTTATTGCCTATTGGATAAATCTCCCATTTCATATTATGGCATTTAAAGTGTTGCAAACGTGATCTCCCTAAGATCACAAGTTCCAGAGTATTCACTGATTGGAATTGGTAGATGAAGTTCAGTCACTTGCACCAATAAAAACATAGATCTGGTTTAAAAATAAAAGAAGAAAATAGAAAGAAAAACATGTTTGAAAGTAGGGAAGTTACTACCAATCTAATCTTTGCTCAGCAATGAGATTTTCTCCAAGTTCCTCTGTGGCAATTACTACCACTAAATTTGAGTCACTCCTAAAATGTATAAAGCTACCCTTTGGAACTATAATCATCTCCAACACGAAATTAAAATAGATATAATAAAACCTAGAAACTGAATAAAATGTTTAAAAAATGTTGGCTGCTCTATAACCTCTCTTTATCTAAATGTGTACATGCCTAATCTGCAACAGAAGATGATTGTGATTAATTTGTATAAAATTATATATTCTATTTGTAGTATGCTCAAGATTCTTAGGAAGCTGAATATAGTGTACCGATTACTTTCACACACATTTGGAATGTTAAGCAAAAAATGAACTTAATTTTTGAACCAAGTACCTAAAATGCTCATGTTCTATCTCTCTCTCTCTCTCTCTCTCTCTCTCTCTCTCTCTCTCTCTCTCTCTCTCTCTCTCTCTCTCTCTCTCTCTCTCTCTC
>NC_058133.1:336994145-337005674 GCF_016433145.1 Gracilinanus agilis | reverse complement strand
TCTCTCTCTCTCTCTCTCTCTCTCTCTCTCTCTCTCTCTCTCTCTCTCTCTCTCTCTCTCTCTCTCTCTTTCAATAGGACTGCAGCACTGCTGACTACAGCCAATGCCTTTGGGGTTTTAAACTGCTAACCACAAAGAGACATCCCATTGTGCAGTAGCTGATCATAGCTCAGAGGTCCTGACCCAATAGAAAGAAATATGAAAGTATCTCAGTGGGTTCAGTGTTTCCTTATGCTCCTATCTTATGACTCTGAGACCTCCTAGGGTCTTTCATAGCCCTTGAAGTAAGACTTGGAATCAAGCCTCTGTTAAGCCTTCTGGCATGTTGATTGTAGGTTTTATCATAGCCATTTCATTTGAGAGAGCTATTCCATGATATAAAGCAAAAGAACATTGAGCTGTGATAGGACTCAGCTATTTACAGGAATCACTGGATAGCTCAAGTTTTTTTTTAATGGTTCAAAGTACTTCTTGTGAGGAAAGAGGAATGTCGTTCGCCTTTAAATTTACACAGGATTATCTTTAGAATGTTTGGGTTTTGGAGATCAATGCTCTCATTTCATATAACTCTGTTAAAAATAAATTCATTTGTCAGATGATATTTTCTCTATACCACAATCTTCTCAATCCTTGAATTCTACTTAAAACCTATAATAATAGATTCCCTGATTACTCTGGCCCATTCTGATTTCTTTCCTCTCTGAAATACTTTTGTAATGAGGCAATATGACATTAGGCATTTAGTCATTTAGTATTGTGGTATATTATATCCTTTTCTGATTTTACTTGGTGTATGTGTGTGTGTGTATGTGAGAGAGACAGAGAGAGAGAGAGAGAGAGAGAGAGAGAGAGAGAGAGAGAGAGAGTTCACTTTATTTCCTAGAATAGATTATAAACACACAGGCAAACATTATGCTTTATGTACAAGTAAATAAATAATATGTTTTGAGTATATAAGTGATATATATATACACATATATATATATAATCTTGAGTTAATTTCCATGGAACTTTCTCATATATCATTGAAAAAATCTTTATGCTAGCTTGTTCTACTCCAAAAAGATATTTTAACTGAGAAAGGGAAATGGAAGCTTTTTACAGACAGGATATCCTCAGTTGTGGAATAACCACTTAAAGAATGAAGCTTTTTAGACAAGAAGGTTAATATGATAAAGATAATTAATAAATGGATGATCTGTGGACATTTAAATGACATTCATAAGTTTCATTGTCCCATACTCATTATCTCAGTCCTTCTCAGCTGGCTATGTAGCCGGACATTCATAGAAAGCTGTTACTGCCACAGTGTTTATCTTTATATCAAAGAAATACTTTGATTGTTTTTTATCTGTGGATCATATGATTATTCTCAATACCAAGAAGATTGTTGCTAGTTTCAGCAATAATGCAGAAGATGGTCATTAATGAGCCCAAGATAAGCTGGGGCAAAATGAGTAATAGACACTTCCTAAAAGCAGTCATACTTCTTCATTATACACTAAAATCCAGGAAAGAAGATGAAGACAAGGAGATTTATGCAAATAAAATCAAATAACTTAGAGGACTTTCTTGTTGTTAAAAAAAACTAATTAAAATGTATTTTCCTCCTATTCCCCAGATAACTGACTATGTTATCGATTAGGGATATGTGAATCGTAACTTGTTCTATTGATTCATTCATTTTGATAAATTATAAATAATTTGGAGAGCAGTTACCATTCCATTAATTTATCACTTGAAAAGAAGTAAACATTCGTTCAGCCTCATTGGTTACAGAAATGAGATTTTTCTAGGGAGGAAATGTGATCTAGGGGAAAAAAGGATAAGGATCAGAAATTAAAGCTCTATGGCTGACTTCTCATTTAATTCATTGTGAGAATCTGAACAAATATATAACAATATATAGAGCAATAAGGATCCACAAATTAGGAGATCATCTTAATATTAATTTTTGTAAATTTTTAAGGCTATTCTTAGAATAACATTTAAAAGGGGAAAAGTAAGACAATAGCTAAATTTTTAGATGAGAAAACTGATTTAACTGTCTTGCCCATAATTCATAGCAAGTAAAAGGAAGAGGTGGGATTTGAATCTAAATCTGCTAGACACTCACTATGACATGTTGTCTTTCTACAATATCAATTTCATATACCAAACTTAAAAGGGAGCTATTTTTAAAATGTGCTGACTAGGTCTTCCTGATTCTGAGACTAGTCTTTATTCACTAATTTATATTGTCTTTCACTAAAAGTAAATATAATAAAGATATGGATTGATGCTAGAAAGATATAGGTTCAAATCCAACCTCTCAAACATATGATCTGTATGAACTTTACCAAGTCACTTACCCTCTTAATAGCTAAGGTAACCATCTAAGAATATAAATCATAGAGAAGTCATTTACCTCTTTTAGTCAATCTAGTTTCCTCACCTGAGATGTCCCTGAGCTAATGGAATCACAGGTCAAATCTTTACGTTTTGTATGTATAATGCTCATCATTGTTCCTAACCCATAGTAGGTCTTTAAAGATGCTTGTTAAATATTAATATCCACAAAAGTATTAGGTAGTCTATCACACATAGGGAATACCAATATTCCTTCCAGGATTCTTATATACAAAGGCTCTCTCCTTGGAGATTAAAAACAAAAAGTTGTCTGGGTTTTTGCACCATAAGACATCTGATATTTCTCCAATTGATCTCTACAAATGTATGACTATCCAAAGGGAATTCCAAACTCAGCAAATTCACTTTAATGAAAGAAAACAAAATAGCATTATCCTTAAACATAAACACGAGCCCCCCAAAAAGCGATTAAGAATTTGTTTTTGACTGGGATAAGTCCCTCAAAAACTGGATATGGTTCCCTCTTTTAGCTCTGAGAAATGGCTCAGGTGAAGATAGCGCACTTCTCTCTCTCTCTCTCTCTCTCTCTCTCTCTATCTATCTATCTATCTATCTATCTCTCATAAATCTATTCTTATTGTTGTAGGGGCTAAATTCAGGAATCTTGTTTCTGGTAAAAAGAGGGCTGACTTTTCTAAAACTCATTAGGTTTTGTTCCTTAAATCTTACCTTATCATTCTGTAAATGGCAATGATTATAGTAAATTAGATTGTGGCCTACAGGTTTTTTGGGTTCCCCTAAAAGGGGAATTTTTTTAAAGTACCCAATGTATTGAACAATACAGTTCTGGTCAGGAAGAGATAATTTATTTTTAGACAGAAAAAAGAATGCAAATAAAAATGATCTCCATATATTAACAGAATTAATAGAGTTACTAGGACTCAACATGACTATAGTTACAAATGGCTAGAATACTAATATTTAAGCTTCTTCAAAACATAAAACAGATGTTATAATAATTTATTTTATATTTTATCATTGCTCAGCCAGGTCCAATCAAATGGTTAAGCTTAGGCCATCTTCTTTTAAATTGACACATTCTTTGATACAGAAAGCATTCTTTATGCCTTGCTACAAAAGACCACTGCTCTCATTATTTCCAGGAATTTTGGTCACTGAACTCACAAAATTACCATCAATATTGGAAACAACTACCACTCACTCTAGTGCTTTTAAATATACTGCATTTATTTAAGACCAAATAAAAATAAAAATATGTATAAAAGGGGTGAAGATGACCACGATGTACTCATGGAAAAATGGAGGATAGGAAATGGGACAATTATTTGTTTCCCCATGTATATCTCTGGAGAGAATTCGGGACAGTCCTTATATTTCATAGCTATCAATATGGTGTTGAGAGGATGAGAGAGACCGAAGAGACAAAGTCAGACAGAGAGAAAGATAGAGGTAGTTTGGGGTGATCTCTTTTTTTTTAACATTTATTGCATCTTAAGATCCTATGGTTTAACAGCTAATTAAGGACACCCTTCGACTCCCTTTCGAAGACCTTCTATAGTGAATCATAGATGCCCAGAAGATGGATTTGTCAAGTTTCTGATTGGTCACCTAGAAAAGGAATAGATATTACTGTGTATGACCCAATGTGTAGGTATGTGAATTTATATGCACATATAAACATACAGAGTTTTATATATGGGTGTATGTGTGTGTTTGTACACACACACATATATAGTTAATGAATATGAACAAAATATTTTAAAATAAATGAAAGCTACTAGTAAAACTATTTATTATACTAATGAGAGGAAAAAATTAAATAGCTCTGAGCTTCATCTCATACCTCTGAGATGTTAAAATTGAACATTGTGAGGGTGGTGGGAAGTTCATTGAAAAATGATACACTATTGAACTATTGGTGGAATTTCTATAATTTTTTGAAAAATAATTGTTCAAATGATTTAACTCAGCATTCTCTTTATTAGACATATGCCTCCTTATGCTTGAAGATGAAATGAAAATCAGATATATATGTATACCAACAATTTTATAGTAGCCAAAAATGTGAAGCAAAAGTGTTATACTAATATAATGAAATGCTATAGCTCTGTAAAAAATGGAAAAAAAATACAGAATTCATAGAAACATGAGGAGACAAGCATGAACTAATTCAGAGAGAAATGTCAAATCAAAAGAACATTACAGAAACTCACAGCATCTCCAAGGACATACCGACATTTCTTGATCCTACTGGGATAACAAACTTTCTGGCTTCTTAAAGGAATGTAGTGGTTCAACACTGAAAGGACTTGGCATTTTAGAATGATGTGGGAAAACTCCAATGGGTAATTTATTCCTTTTTCTAGAATCAGAAAAAGGTATATAGGTTATTCAAGAAGGACTAGCATCTCTGGGATGAGGGTTTGCAAAGTCCTTTTCAGGCTTGCTCGTCTGCCCAAATCCACCTTTCATTCAATTCTCACTTGTATCTCCAAAAAACTGCAGCATGTATAGAGGCCAAAATTCAGTAAAACTGTCTCTGCAGAGATGTCAAACCAGTTTGAGGGTAATAGAAAGGCCTCGAACCCATCGGTGAGTTATAGAGATGTCTACCACAAGGGTGTTAAGACTTCTCCTGTAGAATGGGTGGAGGAGAATGATTTGCTGCAAAAGCCAGGAAGGTGGCTGAAACTGGCACTGTGAAGTACTTCGAGCTTGTTCAGACATTAAAGACACCAAGGTTGTTCACTGTATCCCAGGAAAACACCGGTCTTTCTGACTTTTGTCTTGTCACTAGACTTTGATGACTAGAAAAGAGAGTAAGGCTGACAACTTTGTGCACTTCAGCATCGCTTAAATCCAATTCAAGCTCAACTTAGGCTATCACCCATATCATTGGGCCTTATTGAAAACAAAGGACAAATAAGGTTTCAAACCTGTCAAAAGAAGTACCTTCTGGTTCAGGATCTCTTGGACTCCAAATCTTTGGCTGGCAAGACGTGATGTCAGGGAGGGCTGGAAAAGAATTGGGCATTTGTTTTCCCCAGTATAATGGTGACTCCATCCATGTGACAGCGAGATGAGCTTATACCTAGGTCCCTAGAAGCCTGGCTTCTGTGTTTCCTTTATGATCAGGAAACTCATGAATTTGAAAGGTCCAACAGTTTACTGGAGTGGAAGAGATAATGTTTAACACAGCAATTGATTTTAATTGGGACAACAATCAGAGAATATGACTGCAAGGAAAACCTTTGCATTGGAGAGGATAGTCAATGAAAACAAGATTGACCTAAGAGCAGTGATTTAATTGAATGGTGCAAAGCTGAAGTGAAATATAAAGTGTCTGACTGGCAGTCTTACAAAACTGCCTGATTTCCTAAAATGTCTTAAATATTAGCCTCTGGGTCAAATTTAATCATAATTATAAATTGTTACTGAAATTTTATTAATCATATTAATTCTGTTAATTCTGTGTACTGTGATTCTGTTTAACACTCCCTTTTTTGTATGAGAATAAATTCTTATCTCTTATCTGATTCATATTGTACATTAAGTTCTTTCTTTTAAGAGCTCTACAAATGAGTCATAACCTGAATGATAATTAAAATTTTCCCTGAGAAGCTAGAACCAATGATTATGATGAAAGTGGATTTTTTTTCTCATTGGAAGCAAGTTTCCCAGTACTGAAACTATTTCCATTCCAAGACTACCTACTAAAGTAGGAAGAATGAAGTATTCTAGTCCCTTTGTACTCATCATAGTAGTATCCTAATGTTGGGCATTAATGGAATGAAATATTACAATGCTGTGTGGAATGATGCATATGGAAAATATAAAAAATCATAGGAAAAATTATATGACACTGCAAAATGAAGTAGAACTAGGAAACTTTCTTTTTCTTTTTTTGTTATTGGTTATAGAAGATATTTTTCCAGGAGATGAAATAAGGATATAGTTGGAAATTAAGAAAGGAAGAATGCATGTGGCTAAACAGTGTACTATCAAGAAATGTAACAAGATTATTTCATTATTTATCCTTCTGTTTGAAGATCTCTAGAATTTTGCTAGTTCTAAAACACACAAATTCTTCCTCCCAAAGTTCACTTCTGAAATTAAATTGGATATCAGAACTGTCTCAGCATGGATGGGACTGGATGCAATCAATACCTTTTTCAATCTGTACTCCCAGTGAACACAATTGAGCAAAAGGGATATGAGTAAAACATTTTCTAATCTGGGAACAATGGAAACATCAAGCAGTGATACTGGATCTATGTCTTCACTGATATCCTGAGAGGGCTATTTAATTTTGCAGCCAGCCATGTGTAATTCGAATGTGACACATTAACGAATGGATGGGTAGTCCATCACCTTGGCTTGCTGTCAGGTTTGCTCTCTTGATGCCTGTAGGCATGGCAGAGAGAACATCAACCCATTCATAGCAACATCTCAAGAAATTAGGGACTTAAATGTGAACTGATGAGGACAGCAGTCATGGAATAGGGAAATAAATTGTCTTATAGAAAACAATATGCATTTGAATAACAGAGGATTAAAGACCTTTTATTTAGATGCCTCTAAAATCCCAGCTGTCTTAGATAGACCATTGAATATCTATTTTGGAGCTCATTTATTTTATTTGAAAGCAGCCCACATTTTACAATGGGTAAATAATTAAAGATGCCAAATTATGACGTGAGTTCTTCCTCCATTGCATGCATTTTATGCAATGATGGATCTTATATTAGGTGGTGTATTAAACTCTGAAATCTCAAAACTACCTGAATTTATAAGTTCTAAATAAAGAAATGGAAGAACAATTAAATGTCATCATTTATGTATATTATTAAAATGTGCATTTATATAATAAGGATGTACATAAATTTTGTTCCTGCTTTGAAGTAATATGAAATGGTCTATTATCAACATATGCCTAAAATGGAATAGCTCGTTATGCAAGAAAAATGCTTATCATCCCAATATTAAGATTCTGTTGTCTGGAATCAGAGATGTGGCAATCAGGATGACTTTTTACTCATGGAGTGGGAGGATTTATTTTTTTATTTTTCCAATACGTTTTTCAATCATCATACAAATTTGAAGAAAAGATTTCCCCATATTTTATCTGGTCTCCTAAGACATGCAAAGCATCTTCTTTACCTCCTCAGAGGTTTGAAGTAGGGGAAAAGAGAATCAGAATAATTCATTACCCCATCAATTTAGGGAACTGATCAACCCCCATTTCTTCCAAAAGTGAAGTGAGAGACAGATAGGAAATATACAACCCCAGACCAAACTTCTGATAAATTTTCACAGGATAAGTAAAGAGCATTTTCATCCTTATACAATATATACAGATTCAGCCCACAAACAAACAGTATATAGCTCTGAGTTACAGATTTAATAGAGTCTTGATTATCAGTACCTTCTGCTGTTTTCTAAAACATGTGACCCTCCCAGACCTCTTCCTCTGAGAAAAGCACCAAGGTTTACTCATTCAACTAATCAACCAACAAGTATCTATTTCATGTCTACTGTATACCAGATAATGTGCTAATCTTCGTATATACAAAGACAAAAAAGAAATACCCTCATCAAGGAATTTATATTCTATTAAATAGACATAATATATGTACATAAGTGTTTTATATTAATAAATATGGAAATATATGTCATGTAACAATACATATATAACAAAAATAAATGTAATATTTTGAGGAAAACATAAGAGGACTAAAATCTGAAGATAGTGTCAACAAAGACCTCATTTTGAAGGCAACACTTGAGGGGAGCTATGAAGAAAATTAGTGATTCTAAGAGGACAAGTGATGAGGGAATTCACTCTAGGCTTGAGAGAAAAAGGAAGTGGAGTGTGATGAGGGAAGATCACCAAGCAGAATAGTTTTGTCTTTGTGAAGAAGCAAAATGTATAAGTATGAAAAGATAAGTTGGAATTAAACCATGAAGGACCTTCAATGCTACACTAAGAAGTTTGCATTTAACTCTAGATATAATTGAAAGCCACTAACAAAAGAGCTTTGCACATTAGCACCTGAATTAGACCTTTCCACAAAGTCAACCAGAAGAGTTGAAAGAGCAGTGAAAAAGGATTGTCAGTTTTAGAGGAAAGGTGGGCAAATGTTCACAGCATTCTAGGTCAAGAGCAAAAATCATTATATCTCTCTTCTTAGGAAGTTTTTTCTGAGGATAGGAAAAAAAAAGTTATCCGACACCTCTGAAACATTAGCCAAGGTGGGTCACCATTGCAAGTCATTCCATCCATCAGTATCCTTTTAAGTACTACGCCAATCAGAACTGACAGCTAAGGTGGCTGGGACAAGTTTATACTAATGAATTGTATTATCCTATAGTTGGTGTAGAGATCTGTGCACAAGTACTCAGGCAGAAGTTACAAATTTCGTTACAGTAGAAGAAAACTCACTTCGAGACATCTTTGGCCAAGTTTCTTATTTTGTTGTTAGTAAGAACAAATATTCTGAAATATTAGGGAACAATGAGTTCATATTTGAATAACTGGAGGGGAGAAATCTGGAAATACTCAAATTTGGTGACTTTTTTTTTCTTTTACACTTGAAATACACTATAGTCTAATTTCAGTAATTGCTGTTTGTTTTATGGGAATGTCGTTGAAGAACAATATGTGTAGCTTGCGGATTTCACACTACTAGGGAAATAAGCAATGCCAGATAAGCAAGGCTGAGAAAATAATTAAGGTGCCTCTCTGGTGCTATTAAGTAAGAAATATAACCCTTCTCATCAGTTAATATTTATGGAGAAACAAAGATGTGCCAGGGACTTTATACTGACTGGAAAACAGCCCAACAGCCTGAAATAAGAATCTGTCTCGGCCTATTATAAACTCCTCCCCTCCTCCAAATAGATGTTTTCAAGCAGGGTTCAGGTCACAGTTTCTCAGGATGTTGGCGGAGAGATTCCTATACCATTGAATTAATTGGCCTGTCTCTAACATCTTTGTGGATGACAAGATTCCTGAGTTGTTTTAGCTTCTCCTGTAAGTCAGAACTCAGTAAGGACCTTAGTAGGAAACATAGTTTGTATTGCTGTAGAATACAACAGGTTGGAGTGGAGAATGGTGTGAATATAATTTGATATTTAATTTCATGTTTAGAAATTAAAATATATTTACTTAAAAGTATTTTTCAGAATGAGTTTCATATAACTAGTTTAAATTATGTCTCATATTATTAAAAGGGGAGGCAGATATTACAAAAAGACGAGGGATTAATTTCAATTTTTTTCCTCCTCGAAAACATTGGGTAAAAACATCCCAAAACTATAAATGAAGTATATGATCACAGGATCATATTATTTAGAACCAGATGGAATCTTAGAAACAGGGCCTTGGTCTCTCATTTGATAATGAATATTTGTAAAATATTTTAAATGAATATTTATAAAACTTTTTAAAAATGGCTGCAGGTGGTGGCGATGTTGGTGGCCGTGGCAGGACAGAGGGGTGGGGTGGTGCTGTTGCAGCTGTGGAACCCAAAGACCCTGCAACTGAGGTGTGGAATACTAAAGAGATCAGGTTATAATTGGGAAGTAAAAAACACTAGAAGCCAGGCGAACATGCTCCAAATGGCCACAGAAGAACAAAAAAGCCTCAAAAACAATACCAGAGAGGCAAAACCAAAAGAAGAAGCACTCTGGCACAGAAAAACATAGGGAGACACCAAAAAAGACTCATCTCACTGGGGTCTAAGGAGAGAATGCTGAATAAGCCACAGAAGAATGCTTTTATTTATTTATATTTATATTTATATTTATATTATATTTATTTATAATATAAAAATACAAAAAATAACACAATAATTATATAATTAAATAATAATATAAATATTTATATTTATTTCTAATAACATAAATTTATAATTTATTATAATATAATTTATTATACTACTTATAATAATATATTTATTTATAGTGATATAATAATATAAATAATGATAATCTATAATAATATAATAATTTAAAATAATATGATAATATAATATATTTATAATAATATAAAATGTAATTATATAATATATGAATAATATCTATAGGTATTATTATATTATATTATTATGTTATGTTATATTCTGTTGTATTATATCATATTCTATTATAACATGTTATATCATATCATATCATACTCTACTCTACTCTACTCTACTATATATACACACATAGTAGCACAAGTGGCAGGGGAAAGCGCACAGCTGGCTTGGTCCAGCCCCAGCAGGGTAAGAGCAGAAATCAACACAATACAGAACAAGCGGCAGTGTGCGGAAAGTGGCCCTGCATAGTCCAGCCAGAAGAGAGACTGGGTGTACCACACAGGCAGCAATGAGAGGAACTCGACACAACAAGGTCCAGCTTTAATTGAGATTAAGTGGAACCCAGCTTGAACTAGCTGAACTGAACAGCTGCAAATCACCACACAGCAGGCCAACAAGGTTGCCTCTGCAGAGTAATCTATTTGAGATTCAGACTGTGAAGCCAATCCCAGGAATAGTAAAAGCTTTATAGTATTCCCTCCACCTCATGAATGGAGCTAAACTTCAGCATATAGACAAAATCAAGGGGATGATAACCCTAAAATAATAAGGAGTCAGAGAAAAAGCTTGATACCAGAAAAAAATATCTTAACAAGAGAGATGAATAAAATAGAAGCTCAGAGGGGGCAGCTGGGTAGCTCAGTGGAGTGAGAGTCAGGCCTAGGGACGGGAGGTCCTAGGTTCAAATATGACCTCAGACACTTTCCAGCTGTGTGACCCTGGGCAAGTCACTTGACCCCCATTGCCTACCCTTACCACTCTTCTGCCTTGGAGCCAATACACAGTATTGACTCCAAGACGGAAGGTAAGTGTTTAAAAAAAAAATAGAAGCTCAGAAGAGGACAGCAATACAAAAATGAAAACATATGAAGCTTTAAAGGAAAATGTGAAAGGATATCAAGCCCAAATGAACCCCTGGAAGAGCTCCAAATAAGGATAGGAAAAACAAATGATAAGAAACAGAAGAAAAATTAGAAAAAATCAACAACTTAAAAAAATATTTGCTGAAGAAAACAATGCCCTAAAAAAGGAAACATAATACCTCAAATTGAAGAATAACTCCCTAAGAAAGGAAGTA